>NC_086448.1:446751319-446981319 GCF_028390025.1 Pseudophryne corroboree | reverse complement strand
CAACTCTTTATGTGCAGGAGGGAGACGAGGCTGACAGCACACACTCAATAAATCAATAGATGATCTCACACGGGAACTGCATCTGGGCAGTCAGGGGCTGATTTCTCACGTGCGCGCCGGGAGTATAGAGGGTCCCCAGCTCCATAACCCCGCAGCAACCCCACCAGCCAGGGCCCCTTCAGAGAGTGTGCGGGCTGTGCAACCGTCACGTCACCGAGCGGCCAGTTCACAGTACAAAGCAATCCCTGAATCACAGCAGGCAGGCGAGCGCGCAGGGCTGGCAAGCCGGAGGGGGACGGAAGAAGCTGCAGTCCCAATCAAGAAGTTCAAGCAGGGCTGCTTCAGGAGGGCATCCGCCTAGGCAGAGACGCTAGAGAGCTCCGCTTCACAGTGCCCAACAGTCCGATCCTAGCCGCGGCGGGCGCACAAGCCCCACAGCCACTCCGTCACAGCATCGAGCGGTCAGTCCACCGCACACGGCCGTCCCCGCACCAGCGCAGTAAGCAGACGGGCATGTAGAGCCGGCAAGCCGGAGGACAGAAGGAGCAGTGCTGCCGTTTCAGCGAAGATGTCCGTATAGGGCAAAGCCAGGAGGAGATCCACTCAGGTCGAGACTCCAGAGAGCTCCGTCCCACGGCACCCAACAGTCCGGTCACGAGCCAGGACAGCCCCGGCTCCAGCCACAGCAATCACGGCCAGCCGGGCCGAGGAAGACACAGCTGCATGGACTCAAGATGACTAGGAAAGGCAGCAATCATTGAGGTGAGGTGGTATCGGGGAGAGAACTAGCCAGGCGGAAGGGCAGGGGGTCCCGTCACTCACCATGCGGCGGCCCGATCACGAGCCAGACTCCGGGGAATAGGGCTCTCAGCCAAGTCACCCACCTAATAAAGATATCGCCGGGTTCTGTTAGAAGTCAGGGAGCATATCCCGTGCAGAGTTTTGAGTCAGGCAGATTAGAACCGGGTGGTTGACAACGGATAGAGTCCGTATGAGCTGAGCTCTTCTAAAATGTGGCCATCTTGGATGCGCCACCCACCGGAAGTCAAAGAAAATTATTTAAATAGAAACATCAATAATCTAGCCGAGCAAGGCCCTTATTTCTAAGAAAGAAAGGAAGATTGTGATTACTTTGGGCTGAAAATGGTAGTGAAAACCCGATTAGCAAAACCATTCCCTACCATTCCCTCCCAGGGCCGTCTTTTCATATGGGCTCAATGGGCACTTGCCCAAGGGCCCCAGGATTATAAGGGCCCTAGAATGGCTGAGGGTCCCCTTTCCAGGGGTACCAGATTTTTGAAAATCGGCCCTGGAGAACCGGAGATATCTGACTTCAAAGCAGTAGTCCCCATCCAAGTCTGTTAATTGCTCTTCACAGCCAGATATCTCGGGTTCTGTCTGACTTAGCTTTTGGAGCATATCCTCAGAAAAACTCTGGCACTCTCCCCTTTTGGTGGACACTGGCAGCTTGTCTCTACTATGCCCAGAAACAGAGATATCAGCCTTCAAACAGCTGGTCCCTGCTCCAGCTCCACACGCCTGATATGCAGTTTTATATTTTTGTTGGTGGCTTGTTCTGGCTCCTGAACTCTGATTCCCAAGTCCCCAGTACCTCCTTAAAGATGGGACGCTCTAGTTTTTTTTATCCCATTCAAAGCTAAGACATTTATTTTCAGGAACTTGAGATATCTGCAGTCAACCAAGCTGTCCTCCCACCAGAAAATAATGAATAATAAGCCCACTCCACTATCCACCCCTCCCCTACGTATTAAACACCCCCTACTACCCTGGAAGTCATGTACCAGGGCCCCTTTATTCAGCCCAATGCCCCCTCCTACAGTTTAATGTTCTCTCTCCCGCCCCATCTGTGCAGTAAAGGAGTAATTAGCAGAAATTATTGCTCCAGATCCTACATGCTGAGTGGAAGATAGAACACCCCCTACCGCCCACGGGACATCAGAGCTGCCGCTGATAGCACCCCCCCACCCCTACCGCTGGAGGATGGGTAGGGGGCCCAGTGCATTGCTGTGCCCAGGGGCCTACACTGCTCTTAAGACAACCCTGTCACCTCCTGCTGCTTAATATGGCTTTGCAATTCAATATGAAACTACTAAATGAAAGTGCCACCAAGCCAACAATAGGTCCTTTAAATGAATACGAAGTTAATACAATAAAACAATCCAAAATTAATATTAATCCAACTAAATTCATTATCTCAAGGCTTTTTAAGGGTAAATATTCTATAAACAGTTTTGCAAAGGAGCAAGGAAGATGCAGATGCACTTACAGTATTTGTGATAATGGTAATTATGTTAGTAAAAATAAGATTTTACTCACCGGTAAATCTATTTCTCGTAGTCCGTAGTGGATGCTGGGAACTCCGTAAGGACCATGGGGAATAGCGGCTCCGCAGGAGACTGGGCACAACTAAAGAAAGCTTTAGGACTACCTGGTGTGCACTGGCTCCTCCCTCTATGACCATCCTCCAGACATCAGTTAGGATACTGTGCCCGGAAGAGCTGACACAACAAGGAAGGATTTTGAATCCCGGGTAAGACTCATACCAGCCACACCAATCACACCGTATAACTCGTGATATTATACCCAGTTAACAGTATGAAATATAACTGAGCCTCACTAACAGATGGCTCATAACAATAACCCTTTAGTTAGGCAATAACTATATACAAGTATTGCAGACAATCTGCACTTGGGACGGGCGCCCAGCATCCACTACGGACTACGAGAAATAGATTTACCGGTGAGTAAAATCTTATTTTCTCTGACGTCCTAGTGGATGCTGGGAACTCCGTAAGGACCATGGGGATTATACCAAAGCTCCCAAACGGGCGGGAGAGTGCGGATGACTCTGCAGCACCGAATGAGCAAACTCAAGGTCCTCCTCAGCCAGGGTATCAAACTTGTAGACTCTTGCAATAATGTTTGAACCCAACCAAGTAACAGCTCGGCAAAGTTGTAAAGCCGAGACCCCTCGGGCAGCCGCCCAAGCAGAGCCCACTTTCCTCGTGGAATGGGCTTTTACAGATTTAGGGTGCGGCAGTCCAGCCGCAGAATGTGCAAGTTGAATCGTGCTACAGATCCAGCGAGCAATAGTCTGCTTTGAAGCAGGAGCACCCAGTTTGTTGGGTGCATACAGGATAAATAGCGAGTCAGTCTTCCTGACTCCAGCCGTCCTGGAAACATAAATTTTCAGGGCCCTGACTACATCCAGCAACTTGGAGTCCTCCAAGTCCCACGTAGCCGCAGGCACCATAATAGGTTGGTTCACATGACAAGCTGATACCACCTTAGGAAGGAATTGGGAACGAGTCCTCAATTCCGCCCTATCCATATGAAAATCAGATAAGGGCTTTTGCATGACAAGCCGCCAATTCTGATACACGCCTGGCCGACGCCAAGGCCAACAGCATGACCACTTTCCACGTGAGGTATTTTAGCTCTACGGATTTAAGTGGCTCAACCCAATGCGACTTCAGGAAATCCAACACCACGTTGAGATCCCACGGTGCCACTGGAGGCACAAACGGGGGCTGACTATGCAGCACTCCCTTAACAAAAGTCTGAACTTCTGGCAGTGAAGCCAGTTCTTTTTGGAAGAAAATGTACAGAGCCGAAATCTGGACCTTAATGGAACCCAATTTTAGGCCCATAGTCACTCCTGACTGTAGGAAGTGCAGAAATCGACCAGTTGAAATTCCTCCGTTGGGGCCTTCCTGGCCTCACACCAAGCAACATATTTTCGCCATATGCGGTGATAATATTTTGCGATCACATCTTTCCTAGCCTTAATCAGCGTAGGAATGACTTCCTCCGGAATGCCTTTTTCAGTTAGGATCCGGTGTTCAACCGCCATGCCGTCAAACACAGCCGTGGTAAGTCTTGGAACAGGCAGGGCCCCTGCTGCAGCAGGTCCTGTCTGAGCGGCAGAGGCCATGGGTCCTCTGAGATCATTTCTTGAAGTTCTGGGTACCAAGCTCTTCTTGGCCAATCCGTAACCACGAGTATAGTTCTTACTCCTCTCCTTCTTATTATTCTCAGTACCCTGGGTATGAGAGGCAGAGGAGGGAACACATACACCGACTGGTACACCCACGGTGATACCAGAGCGTCCACAGCTATCGCCTGAGGGTCCCTTGACCTGGCGCAATATCTTTTTAGCTTTTTGTTGAGGCGGGACGCCATCATGTCCACCTGTGGCCTTTCCCAATGGTGTACAATCATTTTGAAGACTTCTGGTTGAAGTCCCCACTCTCCCGGGTGGAGGTCGTGCCTGCTGAGAAAGTCTGCTTCCCAGTTGTCCACTCCGGGAATGAACACTGCTGACAGTGCTAACACATGATTTTCCGCCCATCGGAAAATCCTTGTGGCTTCTGCCATCGCCATCCTGCTTCTTGTGCCGCCCTGCTGGTTTACATGGACGACCGCCGTGATGTTGTCTGACTGGATCAGCACCGGCTGGTGTTGAAGCAGGGGTCTAGCCTGACTTAGGGCATTGTGAATGGCCCTTAGTCCCAGAATATTTATGTGTAGGGAAGTCTCCTGACTTGACCATAGTGCTTGGAAGTTTCTTCCCTGTGTGACTGCCCCCCAGCCTCGAAGGCTGGCATCCGTGGTCACCAGGACCCAGTCCTGTATGCCGAATCTGCGGCCCTCTAGAAGATGAGCACTCTGCAGCCACCACTACAGCGACACCCTGGCCCTTGGAGACAGGGTTATCAGAATATGCATCTGAAGATGCGACCCGGACCACTTGTCCAACAGATCCCACTGGAAGATCCTTGCATGGAACCTGCCGAATGGAATTTCTTCGTAAGAAGCTACCATCTTTCCCAGGACTCGCGTGCATTGATGCACCGACACCTGTATTTGTATTAGGAGGTCTCTGACTAGAGATGACAACTCCTTGGACTTCTCCTCCGGGAGAAACCCTTTTTCTTGTTCTGTGTCCAGAACCATACCCAGGAACAGTAGACGCGTCGTAGGAACCAGCTGCGACTTTGGAATATTCAGAATCCAGCCGTGCTGTTGTAGCACTTCCCGAGATAGTGCTACTCCGATGAACAACTGCTCCCTGGACCTCGTCTTTATAAGTAGATCGTCCAAGTACGGGATAATTATAACTCCCTTTTTTCGAAGGAGTATCATCATTTCGGCCATTACCTTGGTAAATACCCTCGGTGCCGGGGACAGACCAACGGCAACGTCTGGAATTGGTAATGACAGTCCTGTACCACAATTTTGAGGTACTCCTGGTGAGGAGGGTAAATAGGGACATGCAGGTAAGCATCCTTGATGTCCAGTGATACCATGTAATCCCCTTCGTCCAGGCTTGCAATAATCGCCCTGAGCGATTCCATTTTGAACTTGAACCTTCGTATATAAGTGTTCAAGGATTTCAATTTTAGAATGGGTCTCACCGAACCGTCTGGTTTCGGTACCACAAACATTGTGGAATAGTAACCCCGGCCTTGTTGAAGGAGGGGTACCTTGATTTCACCTGCTGGAAGTACAGCTTGTGAATTGCCGCCAGTACTACCTCCCTTTCTCCGAGGGCAGCAGGCAAGGCTGATGTGAGGTAACGGCGAGGGGGAGTCGCCTCGAACTCCAGCTTGTATCCCTGTGATACTACTTGCAGAACCTAGGGATCCACCTGTGGGCAAGCCCACTGGTCCCTGAAGTTCCCGAGACGCGCCCCCACCACACCTGTCTCCACCTGTGGAGCCCCAGCGTCATGCGGTGGACTCAGAGGAAGCGGGGGAAGATTTTTGATCCTGGGAACTGGCTGTCTGGTGCAGCTTTTTCCTTCATCCCTTGTCTCTGTGCAGAAAGGAAGCGCCTTTGACCCGCTTGCTTTTCTGAAGCCGAAAGGACTGTACCTGATAATACGGTGCTTACTTAGGCTGTGAGGAAACCTGAGGTAAAAAAATTTCTTCCCAGCTGTTGCTGTGGATACGAGGTCCCAGAGACCATCCCCAAACAATTCCTCACCCTTATAAGGCAGAATCTCCATGTGCCTTTTAAAGTCAGCATCACCTGTCCACTGCCGGGTCCCTAATACCCTCCTGGCAGAATGGACATTGCATTAATTCTGGATGCCAGCCGGCAAATATCCCTCTGTGCATCCCTCACATATAAGACGACGTCTTTAATATGCTCTATGTTAGCAAAATATTATCCCTGTCTAGGGTATCAATATTGTCTGACAGGGTATCAGACCACACTGCAGCAGCACTATCCATGCTGAGGCAATTGCAGGTCTCAGTATAGTACCTGAGTGTGTATATACAGACTTCAGGATAGCCTCCTGCTTTTTATCAGCAGGCTCCTTCAAAGTGGCCGTATCCTAAGACGGCAGTGCCACCTTTTTTGACAAACGTGTGAGCGCCTTATCCACCCTAGGGGATATCTCCTCTGGCGGGAAAGGGTACGCCATCAGTAACTTTTTAGAAATTACCAGTTTCTTATCGGGGGAACCCACGCTTCTTTACACACTTCATTCACTCATCTGATGGGTGAACAAAACACTGGCTGCTTTTTCTCCCCAAACATAAAACCCCTTTTTTGTGGTACTTGGGTTAATGTCAGAAATGTGTAACACATTTTTCATTGCCGAGATCATGCAACGGATGTCCCTAGTGGATTGTGTATATGTCTCAACCTCGTCGACACTGGAGTCAGACTCCGTGTCGACATCTGTGTCTGCCATCTGAGGTAGCGGGCGTTTTTGAGCCCCTGATGGCCTTTGAGACGCCTGGGCAGGCGCGGGCTGAGAAGCCGGCTGTCCCACAGCTGTTACGTCATCCAGCCTTTTATGTAAGGAGTTGACATTGTCGGTTAATACCTTCCACCTATCCATCCACTCTGGTGTCGGCCCCACAGGGGGCGACATCACATTTATCGGCATCTGCTCCGCCTCCACGTAACCTTCCTCATCAAACATGTCGACACAGCCGTACCGACACACCGCACACACACAGGGAATGCTCTGACTGAGGACAGGACCCCACAAAGTCCTTTGGGGAGACAGAGAGAGAGTATGCCAGCACACACCAGAGCGCTATATAATGCAGGGATTAACACTATAACTGAGTGACTTTTCCCAATAGCTGCTTGTATACACAATATTGCGCCTAAATTTAGTGCCCCCCTCTCTTTTTAACCCTTTGAGCCTGAAAACTACAGGGGAGAGCCTGGGGAGCTGTCTTCCAGCTGCACTGTGAAGAGAAAATGGCGCCAGTGTGCTGAGGGAGATAGCTCCGCCCCTTTTTCGGCGGACTTCTCCCGCTTTTATATGGATCTCTGGCAGGGGTATTTTACACATATATAGCCTCTATGACTATATATTGTGTAGATTTGCCAGCCAAGGTGTATAATATTGCTGCTCAGGGCGCACCCCCAGCGCCCTGCACCCATCAGTGACCGAAGTGTGAGGTGTGCATGAGGAGCAATGGCGCACAGCTGCAGTGCTGTGCGCTACCTTGGTGAAGACCGAAGTCTTCTGCCGCCGATTTCCAGGACCATCTTCTTGCTTCTGGCTCTGTAAGGGGGACGGCGGCGCGGCTCCGGGACCGGACGATCGAGGTCGGGCCCTGTGTTCGATCCCTCTGGAGCTAATGGTGTTGTCACACCCCGCGGGCAGCGGTGGCCGCGCTTACCGCTGCGGGTGTCCTGGATGGCCTGGCGTCTCTCCCCTCCGGCGGCCTCGGGGGTCCGGCGTCGGGTCGGCGGGTCTCTCCGGCGGCTCCCGGAGCGAGGGCGCCGCCATGCTGCTTTAGATTAGGTAGGCGGAGCGGGGCTGACGTCATCTGCCCGCTCCGCCAATCAGACCAAGGCGGGAGGTTCAAAGCCAGACGCCGAGCAGGGAGCCGGCGCCTGTGTATCATCGTTCTGCTTGTCTGAAGCAGTGATTTCCAGAGCTCCCTTGTTCCTATTTTCCGCTGTGTCTCCAGTGTCTCCAGTGTCTCCAGTGTCTCCAGTGTTCCAGTGTCTCCAGTGTCTCCAGTGTCCCAGTGTCTCCAGTGTCTCCAGTGTCCCAGTGTCTCCAGTGTCTCCAGTGTCCCAGTGTCTCCAGTGTCTTCACGCACCTCCGTGCCTCCAAGCGCCCGAGCGCCATCACGCACCTCCGTGCCTCCAAGCGCCCGAGCGCCATCACGCACCTCCGTGCCTCCAAGCGCCCGAGCGCCATCACGCACCTCCGTGCCTCCAAGCGCCCGAGCGCCATCACGCACTTCCGTGCCTCCAAGCGCCCGAGCGCCATCACGCACCTCCGTGCCTCCAAGCGCCCGAGCGCCATCACGCACCTCCGTGCCTCCAAGCGCCCGAGCGCCATCACGCACCTCCGTGCCTCCAAGCGCCCGAGCGCCATCACGCACCTCCGTGCCTCCAAGCGCCCGAGCGCCATCACGCACTTCCGTGCCTCCAAGCGCCCGAGCGCTATCACGCACCTCCGTGCCACCAAGGCGCCTGAGCGCCATCAGCACCTCAGTACCTCGGCACCTCAGTGCCTCTGTTCCTCAGCACTCCGGTGCCTCAGCACCATAGAACCTCAGCACCTCGGAGCCTCTGCACCTTAGTATCGCAGAACTCCAACACCTCAGTACCTCGGTGTCTCAGCACCTCAGTGCCTTCAGCACCTCAATAATACCAGCATCTCTGTACCTCAGCACTCAGCACTTTCACTAGTCTTGTTTTTCAGGAGACCTTCATCATTCCTCCGTGCTTCCTGCTTACCGTCTTCATCCTGTATGAAGAAGACCTACATCCGGCCATCTCTATTGCGACCCAGTAGCGGTTCCTCTTCCCTGTCACCGGAAGAAGCCCCGAGTCCACAACACCCTTCGACCAGGTCAGTGATAGTATACACAGGCCACATGGACCCGGGGAATCGGAACCCAGAAGCAAGTGCCATCCAGGATCTGGTTTCCCGTGTACAGAGTCAGGAAGCGGCGCAAAACCAGGTGATGCGGTATCTCCAAGAGCTATCCGGCAGGTTGGATCAAATTCAGGTTTCCCTGGCTTCAGTAGTTCCAGTTCCAGCTCCAGTACCCACTCCGGCAGTCGTTCCTGTTAATGCTCACGCAGTGTCCGGTACCAGGTCACGCCTTCAGCTTCCCACTCCCTCTCGCTACAACGGCAACCCGAAGAATTGCCGTGGTTTTCTTAACCAGTGCGAGGTGCAGTTTGAACTCCTCGCACACAATTTTCCCACGGATCGATCCAAAGTAGCATACATTATTTCCTTGCTTGAGGGTTCAGCGTTGGAATGGGTGTCTCCTTTATGGGAGCGATCTGATCCTTTGGTTTCCAACTACACTAATTTCATCTCATCTTTCCGCCGGATCTTTGATGAGCCTGGCAGAACGGCCGCTGCCTCTTCAGATCTTCTTAGAGTTCGACAAGGCTCTCGTTCAGTGGGTCAGTATGTGATTCATTTTCAGACCATAGCTTCCGAATTGCGCTGGGATAATGATGCCTTACGGGCCGCTTTCTGGAACGGGCTGTCCGACCGTCTTAAAGACGAATTGATTACAAGAGATTTGCCAGATTCCTTGGAACAGTTGATCTCGCTCTGTGTGAAAGTGGATCTCCGCATGCAGGAACGAGTTGGCGAACGTTCTCGGTCTGATCGGTGCAGATTCCGGGCTCCTCCGTCTAAACCATCGGTTACGACAGCTCCAGACGAACCCATGCAAATTAATCGGTCTCGACTGTCTCCAGAGGAGCGACAGCGTCGGCGTGAGAACAAACTTTGCCTCTACTGTGGAGCCGCGGATCACTTCCTCAAGTCTTGCAAAGCTCGCCCGGGAAACGGGCAATCCTAGCCTGTTCCGGGGAAGTCAAGCTGGGTGTGGTTTCTCAATCTTCTCCAGAAGTGGACTGTTTACTCTCAGTATCTTTGTCTACTAAAACAAAAGTCAAGACCGTTATGGCTCTTTTGGATTCAGGTGCTGCAGGGAATTTTATTTCTCTTTCCTGCGCCCAGAGTTTGGGTTTGAAATTACAGTTGGTCGAACGACCTATTACTATTACAGCCATTAACGGGGTTCAAATTCCTAACGCCTTGATTACGAGTCAGTCTGAGTCAATTCAGCTACAAGTGGGAGCTTTACATCATGAACAACTGAAGTTTCTAGTTATTCAGGAAATGTCTCACGATCTCGTTTTGGGTTTTCCCTGGCTCAGGCTACACAACCCTCATGTCGACTGGGGGTCGACACAAATAATTTCTTGGAGTCCTTTCTGCCGATTGAATTGTCTTACTCCTGTCGTTCCACTCCGTGCGTCGGCCAAGTTGGACGTGGAGTTAGTTCCTGAGGCTTATCGAGAGTTTTTGGATGTCTTCTCGGAACAGGCGGCTGATAAATTACCTCCGCATAGGGCTTGGGACTGTCCCATTGAGCTCATTCCTGGGAAAATACCGCCTCGAGGTCGCACTTATCCTTTGTCGGTTCCAGAGACACAAGCTATGTCTGAGTACATTAAGTCGAATTTGCAGAAGGGCTTCATCCGTCCCTCCACTTCTCCAGCGGGAGCTGGCTTCTTCTTTGTAAAAAAAAAAGATGGAGGGCTGAGACCATGCATCGACTATCGTGGTTTAAATGAAGTCACCATTAAAAACAAGTATCCTCTGCCGCTCATCACAGAGCTTTTTGATAGAGTGCGTGGAGCTCGAGTATTTACTAAGCTTGACTTAAGAGGAGCATACAACTTGATACGTATTCGTCAAGGAGATGAGTGGAAGACGGCTTTCAATACGAGAGATGGGCATTATGAGTACCTGGTAATGCCATTTGGCCTCAGCAACGCCCCCGCTGTCTTTCAAGGATTCATTAATGAAGTCTTTCGGGATATGTTGTATCTGAATGTAGTAGTCTATTTGGATGACATTTTGATTTTTTCTAAGAATCTTTCTGAGCACCGACTACAAGTTAAGGAAGTACTCCTTCGGTTGCGCAAGAATCATCTTTATGGCAAGATCTCCAAGTGCACCTTTGAGGTTCCTTCTATTTCATTTTTGGGCTACATTATTTCTGGAACTGAATTGCGTATGGATCCGGAGAAACTTTCGGCCATCCGGGATTGGACTCAACCTCTTTCCTTAAAAGCAGTGCAACGATTTCTAGGATTCGCAAATTATTATCGGAAATTTATAAGAGGTTTCTCTACCATCGTGGCACCTATTACGGCTCTGACTAAAAAAGGGGCTGACCCAAGCAATTGGCCTTCTGAAGCAATAGCAGCGTTCAAACAGTTGAAGACCGCCTTTATATCTGCTCCCGTACTTCAGCAGCCAGATTTCCTAAAACCATTCTTTTTGGAGGTTGATGCTTCCACGGTAGGCATAGGTGCTGTACTCTCGCAATACGCCTCAGATGGGAAGTTGCATCCGTGTGGGTTTCATTCTCGCAAGTTCTCCCCTGCTGAACTAAATTACACCATCGGAGACAAAGAGCTACTGGCAATTAAATCTGCGTTGGAAGAATGGAGGTATCTTCTGGAGGGTGCTAAACACTTAATCACAATTTTTACGGACCACAAGAATTTACTGTATCTAAAGACGGCCCAATGTTTGAACCCCCGTCAGGCGAGATGGGCGCTCTTCTTTACCAGATTTTCCTTTATCATCAAGTATCGGGCTGGAATTCTAAATACCAAGGCGGATGCCCTATCCCGTTCAGTGATGGCTTCCGATGAGGAGAATACTATGGGGAAGGCATTAATCCTCAGTCCCATCTCTATTTCTGCAGCTCCCACTAGGTTGGGCCCTCCTCCGGGAAGAATGTCGGTACCAGTTAAATTTCGACCGAGACTGTTGCAGTGGGCACACACTTCTAAGTTTTCTGGTCATCCGGGAATTCAGAAAATGTGGGAATTTCTGCGAAGATCATACTGGTGGGACACTATGAAAAAAGATGTTCAAGAGTATGTCAATTCGTGTCCTCAATGTGCTCAGCACAAAACTCCACGTCTGCCGCCTACGGGTTTGTTGCATCCTTTGTCCATTCCTAAAAAGCCTTGGACTCATATCTCGATGGACTTTGTTACTGAATTACCGCTCTCTAAGGGTCATAATACCATTTGGGTGATCATTGACCGATTCTCTAAGATGGCACATTTTATTCCGTTGACCGGATTACCCTCCGCTTCCAAGTTGGCCCTGTTATTCATCCAAGAGCATTTCCGCCTGCACGGGTTACCTCTGGAAATAGTCTCAGATCGGGGAGTACAGTTTACAGCGAGATTCTGGAGAGCCCTCTGTTCAACTCTACAAATTAAGCTCAAATTCTCTTCTGCTTACCATCCACAGACTAATGGGCAAACTGAACGCGTCAATCAGGATCTAGAGACTTTTCTCCGTATTTACCTTTCCCCTTCTCAAGATAACTGGGTGGAGTTGTTACCGTGGGCTGAGTTTGCCCACAACCATTTTTATCATTCTTCTACTGGTGAGTCTCCATTCTTTATTAATTATGGATTTCATCCCCAAGTTCCGGAGTTGCCCATTTGTCCTCCAGAAGAAGTTCCTGCTGCAGCCTCAACTCTTCGACATTTCACTCAAATTTGGAGCCGAGTTCATGCCAATCTTAAGAGGGTTTCCGGTCGCTATAAATTCTTTGCGGATAGGAAACGACGAGCAGCTCCTCAATATAAGGTTGGTGACAAGGTATGGCTCTCTACCCGCAATCTTCGTTTGAAAGTACCCACCATGAAATTTGCCCCAAGGTTCATTGGTCCTTTCTCAGTGCGGCAAGTCTTGAACCCGGTCGTTTGCAAATTGGAGTTGCCTTCCCACCTTCGAATTCCAAACTCCTTCCACGTCTCTCTCCTCCGCCCCCTCATTCTAAATCGGTTCCACTCAGCATCTCCTAGGCCAACTACTACTGTGTCTGAAGCTGGGACAGAATTTGAAATCAAAGCTATTCTTGACTCTCGTTATTTTCATAAGAAATTACAGTACTTGGTAGAATGGAAAGGTTATGGTCCTGAAGAGAGAAGTTGGATCAATGCTACTGAGGTAATGGCTCCCCGACTGGTTCGAATCTTCCATTCCAGACATCCAACTAAACCCGGAAAGTGTCCAGGGGCCACTCCTGGAGGAGGGGGTACTGTCACACCCCGCGGGCAGCGGTGGCCGCGCTTACCGCTGCAGGTGTCCTGGATGGCCTGGCGTCTCTCCCCTCCGGCGGCCTCGGGGGTCCGGCGTCGGGTCGGCGGGTCTCTCCGGCGGCTCCCGGAGCGAGGGCGCCGCCATGCTGCTTTAGATTAGGTAGGCGGAGCGGGGCTGACGTCATCTGCCCGCTCCGCCAATCAGACCAAGGCGGGAGGTTCAAAGCCAGACGCCGAGCAGGGAGCCGGCGCCTGTGTATCATCGTTCTGCTTGTCTGAAGCAGTGATTTCCAGAGCTCCCTTGTTCCTATTTTCCGCTGTGTCTCCAGTGTCTCCAGTGTCTCCAGTGTCTCCAGTGTTCCAGTGTCTCCAGTGTCCCAGTGTCTCCAGTGTCTCCAGTGTCCCAGTGTCTCCAGTGTCTCCAGTGTCCCAGTGTCTCCAGTGTCTTCACGCACCTCCGTGCCTCCAAGCGCCCGAGCGCCATCACGCACCTCCGTGCCTCCAAGCGCCCGAGCGCCATCACGCACCTCCGTGCCTCCAAGCGCCCGAGCGCCATCACGCACCTCCGTGCCTCCAAGCGCCCGAGCGCCATCACGCACTTCCGTGCCTCCAAGCGCCCGAGCGCCATCACGCACCTCCGTGCCTCCAAGCGCCCGAGCGCCATCACGCACCTCCGTGCCTCCAAGCGCCCGAGCGCCATCACGCACCTCCGTGCCTCCAAGCGCCCGAGCGCCATCACGCACCTCCGTGCCTCCAAGCGCCCGAGCGCCATCACGCACTTCCGTGCCTCCAAGCGCCCGAGCGCTATCACGCACCTCCGTGCCACCAAGGCGCCTGAGCGCCATCAGCACCTCAGTACCTCGGCACCTCAGTGCCTCTGTTCCTCAGCACTCCGGTGCCTCAGCACCATAGAACCTCAGCACCTCGGAGCCTCTGCACCTTAGTATCGCAGAACTCCAACACCTCAGTACCTCGGTGTCTCAGCACCTCAGTGCCTTCAGCACCTCAATAATACCAGCATCTCTGTACCTCAGCACTCAGCACTTTCACTAGTCTTGTTTTTCAGGAGACCTTCATCATTCCTCCGTGCTTCCTGCTTACCGTCTTCATCCTGTATGAAGAAGACCTACATCCGGCCATCTCTATTGCGACCCAGTAGCGGTTCCTCTTCCCTGTCACCGGAAGAAGCCCCGAGTCCACAACACCCTTCGACCAGGTCAGTGATAGGTGTCCAGTAGCCTAAGAAGCCCAAGCTAGCTGCAAGCAGGTAGGTTCGCTTCTTCTCACCTTAGTCCCTCATAGCAGTGAGTCTGTTGCCAGCAGATCTCACTGAAAATAAAAAACCTAAATATATACTTTCTTTTCTAGGAGCTCAGGAGAGCCCCTAGTGTGCATCCAGCTCAGCCGGGCACAAGATTCTAACTGAGGTCTGGAGGAGGGTCATAGAGGGAGGAGCCAGTGCACACCAGGTAGTCCTAAAGCTTTCTTTAGTTGTGCCCAGTCTCCTGCGGAGCCGCTATTCCCCATGGTCCTTACGGAGTTCCCAGCATCCACTAGGACGTCAGAGAAATATAGCTTTTATTATATAGCTTTAAAATATTATAAAGAGCTAAATTTTATCTGTATGCCTAAAATATGTTCCTCTCTCAGGATGTTCTAGACATAACCATAAACTGCTGTTAATAATCTTTGTAGCGGTGTTATACCCTCTCTGAGAGATATAAAGGTGAAGGTGTTAACTATACTCTCAGCTCCAATCTATTTGTGAATATAAATCAATCAATGTTCCCATAGCGATGATCTATACCCGTTTACTATTAAACAGAAGAAGCTCTCCATAGGCTCATAAAAACCGCTAATCATTTTATCTCACATATAATTGGTTATACATCTCTTACAAAAGACTACAGCATCACTGTGGTTGGGCAGCGGTTGTGAACCGCCCTCCTTGGTAAAAATGTACGTCAACTTTTGGGTTTCAGTGTATCACATGTGAAACCCTCACTCCGAAGAATTTTCAAAACTCTTTACAGAATAATCATGTATCTAGAGTATCGACTCTCTGGAGCACCATCAAATAATGAATACAATAATCATATACTATTAACAGAGGCACCAAGGGGGGAGGCAGGGTTACTCTATACCAAGGCCGGAACTTGGTAATGGGGCCTGGCTCTGCCGCATCCCCTCGCTCTTTCCCAGTGCAGTGGCAGCGAGAGAGATGCACAGCAGCAGCAGCCTCTCTCCCCAGCCCAAAACAAGCTGCTGTGTGCTGGGCTGCGAAGAGTCCAGAGAAGCTGCAGAACCAACCCCTTTCCCTGTTTACACTTTTAAAGGGTAAACTTACAGTATGTTCAAAATTTTATTTGTATGCTGTATTTGGGTGGGGGGGTATTGGTTTATTTATTAAATTGTTACTGATTGGGATAGCTAAAACTTCAAGAACAGGTAGGAGGTGAGCAATGGTCTGCAAACCATTTATTTCGGAATTGCCCTGCTTTATTCCTATGTAGGGACAGTTGGGAAATATGTTCCACGTCACACTGTCCTGCACATGAAAGGTAGCGGAATACAGTATATGTTACTGCAGTGCAGGCTCCCCGTCACAAACACCCCCTGCATTCCGGCCATGCCACTCTGTGTCACTGTGATACTCACATGCGGGTGTAGTATGGCTGACCGGCGGTCTCCCTGCGGGGAGGGGCGAGTGCAGCAAGCCCCTTGCGGGTTCGCTGCGCTCGCCACGCTGCGGGCTCGGTGGCGACCTACGGTCGCCACGGGTTCTATTCCCACTCTATGGGTGTCGTGGACACCCACGAGTGGAAATAGTCCCTGTTGGTCGGCATGCCGACCATCGGGATAGTGGGGGTCGGGAGGCTGGAGGAGGTCATGTGACCGTTGGTCTCCCGACCGTCGGTCACATGAATACCACCCCTCACATGCATTTACTGCTCTGCCTTCTGCCAATTTGACCCCATTTACCAACAACATGAGGCCACCTTCAGAATATTTTTCAGGCAACTTTAAATTCTTAATCTGCCACTGGTTATAATATTCGTTTTCATTTGTGTAATCTGACAGATTTTTTTTTTAAGTATAAATAATGTAACGTGTATATTTCACTTCCCTATGACACGTAAAAGAAGTTATATGTCATCAAATATTTCATCACAAAGTACTGCATATTATAATATTTAGCAAATTGTACCGTCATGAAAATGTAAAAAATGTCACTACTGAAATTATACTAGTGAATGTATAAACTGCTGTAAATGATATATGTATAAATGTTTAGCTCTGATGCATTCATGAAACACCTGTGAATTACATGACATAACACCGTGCATACTGCATAGTATAAGCATATTATAGTCATTGCCCCAAAGTAAAATCATCAGTCTGCCGCACTGCTATGGCCAGGGGCACAGCAAGAACTTTGTAACACTTTGAAGGGACCCCTCCCTGTCCCAATGCTTCTAGAAAGACACCCCTCCGCAGCAGTTGTTAATTGTATGCCCCATAATGGTGCCCTGGTTTATTTTGTGAACCTAAAATCTAGGATTACCATGTGGAAACCCACTGATTTCACGTAGACGGCGGAATCAATGGGTTTCCCCATGCGTGAACCCCTGATTGTGCCGTTTTCTCACAGAATTTACCTTGCAGCTCATGAAGCAGGGTAACCTCCACTAATTTTGTAAGTCCGGTTGCGGCAATATGCTGTGGGGAGAACTCCATGGCTAACTGAATATACCAGTTACTGTTACCAGTGCATATTGTGCCACATTACAGCACCTCCAGTTCATATTATGCCACACTATAGTGCCTCCACTTTATATACTGTGCACATTACAGTGCCCCCAGTTCATATTATGCCACACTCCACACTATAGTGCCTCCACTTTATATTGTGCCACATTACAGTGCCCCCAGTTCATATTATGCCACACTTTAGTGCAGTGATTTTCAACCTTTTTGTACTCGCGGCACACCGAACAATATTTTAAAATTGCCAAGGCACACCATCAGTTCCCCACAGAAAAAAAACAAAAAAAACACACATTGGCCCTCACAGTAAAAAAAAATCCACACATACATTAGTCTACACAGAAAAAACAATCACATTGCTCCCCACATAAAACATGTTGTTCAATACATAAATCCTATTGCTCCCCACATAAATCAATTACATTGCTCCCCACATAAATCATGTTGCTCACACATAAATCAATCACATTGCTCCCCACATAAATCCTACTGCTTCCCACATGAATTATTCACATTGTTCCCCCCATAAATCCATATTCTCCCCACATAAATCCTATTGTTCCCCACAGGAGAAATAAAATACATTTTAGCCCCTACCGGTCATCTGTCCTCCTTCCTGTCCCTCAGTGGCGAGGGTTGTTCATAGTGGAGTGCTGCGAATACTGAGCAGCGGGCTCAGTTGGGCAGGTGTGGATGTGAGTAGGCAAAGAAAACTGTGTATGCAGGCGGGAACTGGAAGATGTGTATGAAGGCGGGTTGGCTGGCTGGGTGGTGAGACGTGGCGGCAGTGACCTATGATATCACACCGCTGCGTCTTCAAAGCATACAGTAGGTCACAGCCGGAGCACGACTGATCCTCTAAGAAGAGCCCAGGCCAACAGTTCACTCTGAAGGTGCAGGAAGCTGCTCTGTTTCCGCGGCACACCTTGCAACTGGTCTCGGCACACTAGTGTGCCACGGCACACTGGTTGAAAAAGCCTGCTTTAGTGCCTCTACATAATATTATGCCACATTACAGTGGCCCACTTCATACTATGTAATATTATAAACTAAGCCCTCCAGATTATTTTATACCACATTACAATGAGCAGATCTAGTGGAGTAAATAGATATACAGTATTGTAGGCCCCAAGGCAAAAGTTTTTACAGACTCCTATGTACCACCCAATGGTGAAAAATGTATACAGTATAACACGAGGAACTGTGATAAGGAAGGTGGGTCCCTCTCAGCTCCGGTCCTCATAGCAGCTGAACTCCCTGCACCTGTGGTAGCTACGCTCTTGGCTATGACCCTTTAATTACACTTTTCCCAGTATCCTTATAATTTCCTTTATTGATTAGGGGTTACGGTCATTAGGTCGACACAACTTAGGTCGACCAATGAAGGTCGACAATGCCATCAGGTCGACAGGTCAAAAGGTCAACATGAGTTTTAAAAAAAATATTCTTTTTTGGATTTTTGCATACTTAACGATCCACGTGGACTACGATTGAAACGGTAATCTGTGCCGAGCAAAGCGGTAGCAGAGTGAGGCACCTTGACCAAAGCATGATGAGCGAAGCGAGCCATGCTAGGGGACACAGTGCACTAATTTGGGTTCCCCGTCACATTACGGAGAAAACTATACCAAAAACTGTCAAAAACCTTATGTCGACATTTTGACCTGCCGACCTAGTACATGTCGACCTAACGCCCATGTCGGCTTAATGGCAATGTCGACCTTCAGTGGTCAACCTAATGAGTGTCAACTCAACACCCCATACTCTTGAGTAGATTGCCCACATATATACAACAGACTACAAATGTATAAATGATCAGTCAACAATAGATGCTATGTTTTAACTGTAATATTATGTTTTAATATTATTTGAATGTCACAAAAAAATGTATCAAATGTAGACATATTGTTCCATACTTTCTCTATAACTGCGTGATATCAAAATTCAAGCCCACTGCCCTCTCCTAAAATATCTCTCCTCTTGAGATAAAATGCATTTGGCTTGTTCACAAAACGAATAAACAACCAAAGCAGGAAGAAAATGTAGAATTCCTGCAGGTAGAGTACTAGAGGTTTAATGGGTTTTGTTATATACAGTACAGTAGCTTTCCCACCATCAGGCTGTTAGATAAAACGGTAATTTTCTGTATGACCTTAGTGTGAGGAGCGATATTAAATTATCAGTACCACCATACAGTCACTTGAAATGTATGAACTTAAAACATTATATTTAGTTGCGTTTAGTGCAATTATTTCAAACTACATCTTGTTTCCACCATAGGACCCTGAAAGAGTGCATGTCCTGCATCTATCAAAAGTATTATAATCTTTAAAGTTCAGGTTCTCTTGCTTACAGTGCACTTCACTGAAAGGTTACTTGGTGGAATGATATTTCAGATTCAGGTGACATTTATAAAGGTAGCAATTGAAGAGCTATGGATATTTTTCCACATGTTTAAATTAAGAGATATTATATTTTAAGTTGTTGACAACTGCATTTTTTTTCAATAAATACATTTCTCTTAAGAGTTCATATTTTTTTGTGTTATTTTATACAACCCTTTCTCTACCCCAAGACTATTATACCCTGGATTGTTCAACAATTCAAGATTATTTCTGTATTCCATCATCACCTGTATCATCACCACATAAGGAAACGTATCTGAATGCCTCAGGTTCCAACATACTGGTAGAACTGACAGCTGGCTGATAGAACGGACAAGCAAGTGTGTCCAATTGAGAGGCTCTCAGACAATTTTCCTGCATCACTCTAAGTACAACAGAGTATGGAGCACAGCATGCAGGAGAACTCCTGATTATATACCCCATAAATCAAGTAACACATCTTCTTCCCACTTAATAATCTCAAACTTGCTTACTCTCCTGGAAGGTGCGGGAGACTCCCGACTTCTCGGGCAATTCCTGGAGAGCCTTCCCGTTTAATGGATGTTGCCAAGATGGAGTGACTTCTATTGGTTGTCAAGATGACAAAGTAGCTGGAAGGCCAATGTAATTTGCACAGGCTGTGGTCAATTTTGCCATGCTTTGGGAATTCCCTCGTACATTCCCCCAGGCAAGGCATTACCTCAGTGCAGCTATTATGTGGCTTTCAGCTCCAATCTCCTCGTGCTTCACAGCAAGCCATTTCCAGTCACTGTGCTATTTTACAAGTTTCATGTGACACCTTGCTTAAGGTTTTAATTGACTCACAAAGAAATGTATCTGCAAGTTAAAATAAATGTTTCTCATCTCTTTCACAAGGTCTACTTCTTACAGACAATTTCTAGCTGGTATGTCTAGTTCATATGTATGTCTTAGATGTCAGACACTGAAGGCATGCCAGCACACTTATCTTTGGAGTTGTCCTCTGAAATATTCTTATAAACAGGTTAGAAAATATGCCATAGACAATTTAGATGATTATATACCTCTAAGACAGGAATGGGAGATGTTTGGTATTCTTCCATCAAGGCAAAGTATTACCAGGGATTGTAAAAAGCTGTTATTATTAGCACTGCAGTGCCAAAAGCCATTTTGCAGACCTGGATTAGTCCTACTTCTCCTATTTCAGCTTAATTTAAAGACAGGTTGTACATATATTTAATATGGACAATATGGGCATAGATATAGAAATCATACTGGATAAAGGAAGACTAGTGTCCAGATTCTTTGACAACTGCGAGAGTTATTTAGACACCTTTCATCTGGGATTTAAGATTAATATACAAAACTCTCTGAATACTACTACATGGTATGGGTATAGGATACTTTCGGATGACCCCCAGTGATAATTAACTTTTAGAGGTCAATTCAATTAGACTTGAGGGGGAAAGTTGGCATTATAACGGCATGGAAATGCTGCCAACAGCACCTCGACTCGCCCATTTGGCCCATTCTTCACCCGGACTTTGTGGATTTTTGTACACAGTCCTATGAAGCTGCAAACAAAAGTCTGCAAGCCTAGCGGTACTGCAGGTGCTGCATGTAACCGCTCTTACTCGATCCCATGAGTAATTCATGACTATCCGAATCATAGCCTTAGTGGCAGAGTGGTTTGTAAGATAGTGGCTGTCCGCTGGCCCACATGGATCCTCATCTATTTTCCCTACTTTAAATATTTTGGGAATTTTGTTTAATATCATACAAGCATGACAGACGATGAATTTAGTTTTTCAGAGATTCTGTTACTTCTCAGAATTTGACACTATTTATAGTTCATGTAAGATACACAGAGTGGACTTTTCTCTCTAATTCAAGCTTTTGTTATTTATGTCTGAACATTTTAATGTTACTGGAAAATGTAATACAAATGCTCATTTGTTTAGTATACATATATATATATATATATATATATATACACATACATACATACATACATACATACATACATACAGGTTGAGTATCCCTTATCCAAAATGCTTGGGAGCAGAAGGATTTTGGATATCGGATTTTTCCGTATTTTGGAATAATTGCATACCATAATGAGATATCATGGCGATGGGACCTAAGTCTAAGCACAGAATGCATTTATATTTCATATACACCTTTCATATATATTTCATATACACCTTATACGCACAGTCTGAAGGTAACTTTAGCCAATATTTTTAATAACTGTGCATTAAACAAAGTGTTTGTACATTCACACAATTCATTTATGTTTCAACTACACCTTATACACACACAGCCTGAAGGTCATTTAATACAATATTTTTAATAACTTTGTGTATTAAACAAAGTTTATATACACTGAGCCATCAGAAAACAAAGGATTCACTATCTCATTCTCACTCAAAAAATTTCGGAATATTCCGTATTTCAGAATATTTGGATATGGGACACTCAACCTATATATATATATATATATATATATATATATATGGACAAAGATAGCCAGCATCCAATCAAATGACCTTTTAGGATGACTGGCACTGCTTTACCACCGTTTTGGATATATACTCCCTACTATGATGTTTTTTGATTCTGACATGTGAATATCCAGTCTCCTATGCTTTGATGCACTTTTTTGTAATGCACTGCACTTTTTCATTGTTACATGCAGTAACAAATAAAATGTGATTTTTTTCATTGAATTGGATGTTGCTGGCTATCTTTGTCCATATTGAAACCGTTATGAGCCTTGCACTCCGCCTTGTTGGATTGTAATGTGTGCTGCTTGCCTCATTTTATTGAAGCGGGACATAAAACAGTATTTTTAGACTTACTTAAATCCCTTTATCTGAATCCATTGGAAGACACTGGTATTGAGTCTCCATTAGGATACTGGCACTTCAAAAAATGTTAAGTATTTTATGTTCCTCCTTCTTATACATCCTCATTCTGCAAGGAACTCCATTATACCTCTAACCAAACAGTCAGCACAAAACAGAAAAAGAGAGAGACACAACTTACTGCTGGCGTCTGCCGTCACAATTATTCAATTCCATATAAGCCTTATTGAGACTATCATCCCTGAGCACCCAGAGGAGCGGCTGATGCATTCTTGGAAACAATGCCTTGTCTGGTCAAGTGATTGTGCGACTTGTCTGGTCAAGTGATTGTGCGACTTGTCTGGTCAAGTGATTGTGCGACTTGTCTGGTCAAGTGATTGTGCGACTTGTCTGGTCAAGTGATTGTGCGACTTGTCTGGTCAAGTGATTGTGCGACTTGTCTGGTCAAGTGATTGTACGACTTGTCTGGTCAAGTGATTGTGCGACTTGTCCCATTTTGAGACGAGTTGTTTTGAAATACCCTTCAATGGAACCATGCAAAGTGCAAACTGCACAGCTTTGGATGTGAAGACCATCTTTCCTAGGACTCTCACACAGAAATGAATGGGCATATCTATATAAGAGCTAACAGGCATGTTACCATAGTGGCAAAGAAGTTATTGATAGTCACTTCTCTAGATCTGAAAATGGCAGCCATTACTGCAATAACTTTTGTGAATAACGAAGAAGCACTTATCTTACTGATAAGTTAGTGGAAATGTAGGACCCCAGTCACTACGTGTGTCGGCAGTGAGCATAGCACCTCCTAAGATCTCTATGGACTGCAGACTGGTCAAATCAAATACAAGTAATGGCAAATTCAAAAGTGATATCAAGGCTATTGATGCATCGTAAAAATAAACACCCTGCCCTAGAGGCACACTAAAGTTCCTGCAAGGTTGGGATATGTTACAGGAAGGAGTATAAAATGCTTATTTAAAGTGTTAACATCTAAAGAAGGTTAGAAGTAGGACAGAAAACTTGTATAATATGACACAATTTTATATGTAGAATACATTACCATCGATTGCCAGCTTAAGGTCAACAAGTGTACTTCTAACTCTTGCAATTACACGCTGCATGCGATCAATTTCCTGACGTAGAAAGATATTCATTGGCTGAAACGGACCCATCTTTTGAAGTCGAGCCTTAACCTGTAGCACAAAGATTTCGTAATAAATTAGAATCTGCATGAGAGAAAATAAAACGATCCAACCCATGAGATTTTTTTTCTCTGCCAACTTGTGACTCAATGTAATATGCTGATTTTTAGATAATATCCTGGGAATGTTGCAACTATCTAAACATAAAATACAGCACTTTCATACCTTCTGGTTTGCATTAAATTACACATGTTCCTCAGGAACATGGAATCCCTTCTTGCCCATACCTAATGAAGCTGTGTGCTGAAGAGTGACAATGAAGAGAGTGACAGGGCTGCACATAACACACACAGACCTACAGCCTCACTGAGACATTAGACACACATGTACTCACAGGTATTATTAAACATAGAAATACAGGAAAGGACTGAACTTTTGTCTCAGTTCAGGGACAGTTGCAATTGGCAAATAAATATGTGATGGTCCTTCAGTGCTGTGCATACCACTAACGGGTGTATGGCATTGAATGAGTGTTTTAAAAAAGGGGAAAGGGGCTGGGTGTGACCCGCTGCTATTGAAGAGTGTGCTGTGCCATCGTCTTGTGCACAAGCTGTCACTCAATGCCAGCACTCTGTCCTGAAACCTCACTTATGCACACAGGCACACTAATATCTAAAAAGCAATCCTGCATGCATATGTACATAAATACATACATATTCAGTACACAGACACACACACACACATATATATATATATATATATACACACACACACATATACTGTACATACATGTGTCTGTACAGTACATACAAAAATTTGGGGCCTTTTTCATCCAGTTAGTGACAAATGTTCGGAAACCTAACATTCCTATTTACAGCGATTTACGGATGAGTTTCGGTGCTATTTATCATCCCCTCCAGTGCCGGGACAGCTGCTCTGATAAGCAGCTAACATGACCAGCAAAAGCCCAGGAGCAGAAACCCAGCCTGCCATTTCTGGATTGCTTTAGTAAATCTATCTTAATGGTCAGATATTATTAGAGGGGAACAACTGTTCTGGCACTTACAATTTAACTATCAATAGCAATTTGGAAAAAAATGTTAAGTGTGTTTGAAAAGCTGTATTTTACATCCCTACATGTTAAATTAAGCAGGTTTATGTGTATTTGGGCGAATTCCCAAAAATGTTGTGTTTATAGCTCTGCCAATATGTAATGAAATTCTCAGCGTTTAGAAAAGGCTGACTATTCCTGTCAGTGATGAACAGTTTTTTCCCAGATTTTATAATAAAACTTGATTTTAATATATTCTTTTCATCCCACCTTCATACAATTTGCTCATCTACATATTTGCACCTAATTGTACTCTGCATTTAAATATGACAGACAACAGACTTATTCGCTCAATACTTTCAATACATTCATTCTGTTAAAATGTGCTGAAATGCAGCCAAAAGGAGATAAAGACAGACAATTTGTCTCTCCTTTGCAATCATGAATAGCATATTTGGTATATAAGAATACTAGAATAATATTTAGCTTTAAGATAAAAAGGAAATAGAGAAAATGCATTTCATTCCAAAAATTGATCCTTTCAGCATCATTTAATGTAAACTTTTCATGAGTATGTATTGGCCAGATTGGCAATTATATAGAACCTGGGCCTGATGCAAAGTTGAATGGAAATTGTGTGTAATTGCTCCCACACTGTGTGCAGGGAAGAAATTGTGTATCTGCAGTAGGGATGTATGAATCTTTGGGCGAGTTTGATATTCGTCACTATGATCAGCCCATACTGCAAATGATGCACCTGGATACAGCCATATACAAGCTTCAGCATAACTCCGCATGGCTCTCAATTCCAATGACACATTGTCTAGGAAGTCTGCCAACATGAGAACACCCCATAACAGCAAAGTTATTATTTTTATCATTTTCTCTTAAAACGTACGCTCCAGTACCATTTTTGTTTTCTTACCACATTGGCCAATCTTTCTGCAGTGATTTACATAAAAATACAGTGCCATTCTAAGTAGATTTTTATAATATTTTCAGCTGAATTTTTCCATTTTGTTGTCTTTTTATTTTCCAGCATCTCACTTTGGAGTGATCAATATGAAAAACATGCATGAACAATTATTTGTGAAACCCTTTCTAGCAGTGTGAATCAATGGTTAGTTAAGATTGGATGCTTCAAGGCTGAGGATTGAATTTCAGCCTTGGCTAAGATGTATCCATGTCAAGTGTTCTAGGCCCTGAGCGCCAAAGTAATATACAGTAATGTTACTAAAATAAAAGATCAATAAAGTACACTGATGTCAGCAGCAGATGTGTGAAGACATTTACTGGATGTAATTAAATCATCTTGTATGGTGAGGAACAGGTGAACAGACGTGCACTTAGCGTGACTCTTTAAGCTGAAAGCTAAATATAGAAGGCTGACATATGCTAATATGTAACGATATTCAGGGATCCACCCATTCAGACACATGATGAAAAGGCTGCTACCTCATGAGGGATGTAATCCTCGGGTAATTTCTCCAGCATTTCATCTGCAAGACGCTGAACAATAGTCTCTCTGGTCTCCCCTCCACCTCCTCCGCTGTCCTTGGGCTGAATGTTGACTATGGTACTTAGTGTCTCATTTGCCATGTTTGTCTGGTAGGTTATGTCTGCATTGGGGTGTAATCCAAACACCTGCAAGAAAATCAAAATCAGGTATAATGTTAATAATCTCTAAACAAAACAGCAACATTATGCTAACAGATGCAGACACAAGACAAGTTTTTGTGAAAGAAATAGAAAAGGCACAGCAAGCATTAAATACAGAGCAATTGCTAAATCAAATCTGAACATTACAGTGAAATGTGTCATCCTCACAGAAAGGGGGCCCTCCTCACTGTAGTGCAGTGGTTTCCAAACTTTGAATCACGGCGCCCTAGAATATCAGAATTTTTTTCACGGCACCCCTAGGCCAAAAATTTCTTATTGAGAAATTTAGAAAGAAATATTATATTAAGTAGATTGTGTTTATATGTCATTCTTAGGGTCAGTTGTGTGGTGAGGGACAAGATTTGCTTCTGTTTGGCCACATATTTTATGACTGGCAGCCACCAGCACTGGTTTTGCCTATTATATTGACCATGAATAATTTGAACTGGTCCTGGACCACCAACCCAGGGCACCCCTGCAAGTGTCCCGAGGCACCCCAGGGAGCCACGGCACACAGTTTGGGAACCTCTGCTGTAGTGAATCCAGCAAAGAAATCTTGCCTTCTTTTTGTCAAGCTGAAAATATTTTTTTGTTTTCCACCAGATAGGCAGGTTTTGTACCACTGTAGGCAAATAACCACGGATGTTTGTCTAAATGGTAAATTAAGAACAACTAAACATACTGAGCCTGTGGGGTTGTTCTGATTATTATTTTTTTTGATAGGCACCACAATGCCCCCCAGCACTGGACAGTGGGTATTAATATAACGTACGTAAATAAGGGTTATACGAGAAAGCCAAAATAAACATAAAAAGAGAGTAGGTAGGGACCTGCTCATAAGAACTTACACACTAGTGCAGTGCTTCTCAAGGTTGATAGTTGCTTTAACGACGGTCGGAATCCCGGCTGTCAGGATACCGACACCGGAATTCCGACCGCTTACAATGCCGGCAGCCGGAATGCCGGCAAACAGGGGCTATTCCCAATCCTTAAAATCTGGCCTGTTAGTGTGACTTGAGTCCAGAGTTTAAGAAGCACTGCTCCAATGGGTTCAAACAATGTATAACATGCAAATATCAAATGTAAAGACTCATTTACCTCAGGTGTGTCTACCAAGGGCAGTTGCTCTATACACTGGTTATAGTCATCAATGGTTTTGCCCTTAGGGATTCCATAGCCTTTATAGAAGCAAAATTTATCCAAAAACATGTGCTCTCCAAACCAGACTCTTGTAAATGTGTTTAGTAATGTCTTATCCAAGTCATCAGTCACACGTCCACCATACTGCACTTCTCCCAGCATATAACGCAGGCAGCTCCAATTCACTGGGCGCTTGGTGCCCACATCATCCAAATGGTTTTGGACAAACTGCACACTGGCAGCAAAGTCTGCTTGGTTAAACTCATATGGGATGTTCCAACCTAAAGGACCAAACTTTCTTCTTTCCTACAGGGGCAAAAATAGGTAGTATAAATAGGCATGGCCACTATATATGCATCTGTTTCACCAGTTGTATACAAGGTATAATCTTTCTGCATGGAGATGAGGGGAAAATCACATTTCAATTATTTATTTCTATTTCAACTAAGAAAAACATCACTTTTGTTAAATGTTTGTAATCTGAACATGCACCCTGTTGTAAAGCAATATGCCATTATTCAGAACTGAATAGAAAACAGACTTATGCTGCTATTGATACATATTTAGCAATGGTTAGTTTTTTTTAGTCATTTACCATTTTTAATACTGCTGGTACTTGCTGGTATTTTGTGGCTTAATAACATGCAGTGAGAGCTGTGCTCTGGTTTGATAATACAGGTATACACTATACATTTTATATACTACTAGCTGAATACCCATGCTTCGCTACGGAATTTCCGTACGTATACATTTCATTTTGAAGGACTTCCTGGTAAACTAATTAGACTTACAACAGGACATGCTCTGCGCCCATCGCTGCCAATCTTTGTCAGGCCGCACCTCCGGGCAGGCCTACCTCGGATTGATTCTGTCAAAAGGCTGGCGCTGAGGAAAATAATCCGCCTCCTTCTCTGCCCGTCCCGCCTCTGATGCTGCCCTACTCAGTGTTGTAAATGCTGGGACGAGAGGCCAAGTTCCGCCCGCTGTATGTAAAATATGTAAGGCCCTAGGTCTCCTTGCTTAGCTTCTCACTCTCCTGAGGGCTCCTCCTTTGACGTAAAAAGGTAAAGATTTTGCACAACACTGAAGGTCACTGTGAGAGCTGTCGGTACCCTTTACACAGCAGATAAGTAGTTGCTGACTATCAAGCTTTCCTTTAAAGCATTTAAGAGTCAAAATATTTACGTCTCCTTTCCTCCTATTGTTCGGCAATGTTTAGTTCAAGTGACAGGTTAACCTCTGATAATTGAGACACTATTCTCTCCTGACTGGAAACAGGGTGGTTAAGTACTTTTATCTGATATAGATATTTTAGATTTTCACCCCTTCTCACCCACCATGAGCTGATGGGGGCTGAACTTGGACTGAAACAGCATCGGGTGTGTCACTATTCATCTCAGCGACCCCGAAAACTATGTATTTTTACATGTCACCCCCTTCCCACTCCCACCCCTAGGGGTGCTAGGGGTGTCTTAGCCCCATAGTATTTTTTTTCCAGATTGTAAGTCATATGTGTACCAAGTTTGGTGTAAATTGCTCCAGGCATTCCAGAGTTATGCTGTAACACATACATACATACATACATACATACATACATATATATATATATATATATATATATATATATACTGTAGATACATTTTACTACTGGTGTTTTGTGGGTGTGTTTGTAAAAACGCAGGCGTGGCAAGGTGTTTTTTTGAGTGGGTCTCTGACGTCAGCGATGACCACTTCCAGCCTCTTGTATGCAGAACTCTGGATGACCTTGCCTGGCACAGATGGAAAAACTCTTGGATGTTCAGGTATTTGCATATGGTTATGAGATCACATCACACATTGCGATGCATTCGCAATTTCTGCAATGGGAGTATTCTCTTTATTTCTGGGCGGCAACTATTTGATTGCAGCAACTGCTTTTAGCAAGTATTGCGATCCGTGCTGAATGAGGTCCTTAAGCTGGGTACACACTAGGCGATACAATGGGCATTTGCGCAAACAGACAATATATCACAGCGGAAATTGCAGTCTGAATTGGCGCTCTGCCGGCGCAACGGCTGGTCTGTCGTCAACTCATGGTGGTGTGTACCCAACCTTAGAAACAACAGTTTTGATTAATGTGGGAATGATAGGACTACTGCAATCGCAACAATTTCACCCATGGAGATACAGGGGAAAGGATACATTGATCCATTGGCATTTCTGTAATGGGTGCATCCATTTTAAAACGTACCTTTCCAGAGTCTAGCAGAGGGCGCTGCGGTCGCAGCGGAAATCGCCGCCGAAATGGCCGGCCCGCATGTGCAATAGCCAAATTGGTCTCCGGATCATAGCGAGCGCCGTGTTTCAGGAGACCTGCGCATGTGCAATAGACTCCAGCACAATGTGGGAGTCTACAGCGCCATACAGAGAAGGTGCACATGGGCCCCCTCCTCTGATGAAATGCCCCTGCATTGATCTGTAGTTATGCTGAAACTCCAAAGATCCCTTAGGTCCTTATTTAATTTCATATTTTTAATGGGATGAGTGAAGTGGGCTCTAAGAGTTTATAAAAGGAGTTAAGCCTATATCTTTCTTAGTTAAAACAATGATTTATTTAATAAATTTGAACTCTTAAAGAACATGATTCCATAGCATTAGATATGTATAGTATATTATGGGGGATATGTATCATGCCGTGGAGAGGGATAAATTGAAGAGAGATAAGGTACCAGTCAATCAGCTTCTAACTGCCAAGCTGTGTTTGAAAAATGACTGTGAGTTCTGATTGGTTGCTCTCCATTTTATCTCTCTCCAAGGTTTGATATATCTTCCCATATCTCTTTTAGCCACACCATTATATATTTTGCTATTAGACTGGATTTATTGATGTTGCAATGCTTATAAAAAATATGCTGCTCTCGTTAGGTTATGTGTGTGGACCCGTAGATGGCCTCTTCTTCTCTGGCTATTTAATGCATGTATTTAGTATATACACTTTACTGTCTGACAGATTTAGTAGTAGGTGGTCAGAGGGTAACATTGAGGCTATTGACACCACATTCCTTTCCTCCCTGTTCGACTCACTTCTCTTTCCTTTTCTCTCTCTCATGCCCTGAACAAGCCACTTCCATATACAATGAATCTCTTACTTCTGCTCTTGACTCTGTTGCTCCACCAACCACTATTCACCCTCGGAAATTAACACCTTAACCCTGGCACACCAAATGCACCAGATATCTGCAAAAATGCTCACATACTGCTGAGCGACACTGGAGGAAATCACGCTCTAAAGCAGACTTCCTCCATTTCAAACTTATCTTCTCATCCTTCAGTGCTGCCCTTTCTCTTGTTAAACAGTCATACTTCAAGAACCTCATCTCCTCCCAGTCTTCCAACCCCCGACGCTTCTTTGCCACTCTTAACTCACTCCTCTGGCCACCCCCACCTCATCTCCCCTCCTCACTCTCTGCTCTTGACTTTGCCACTTACTTCACGTCCAAAATTAACTCCATACGTCAGGACATCACATCACACCAGACCATCAGCAACCAGCCTCCTCTCATTCCTTACCACCCCTCCCCATCCCTCCCACCAACTCTGACATCTTTCTCCCATGCATCTGGTGAGGAAGTCGTGGCCCTCATTCGTTCCTCTCCCCTCACCACCTCCCCAATTGACCCTATCCCCTCCCACCTCCTCCTCTACCTCTCTCTTTCTGCCTATTCCCCTCTTTCCCACCTTCTCAATCTCTCCCTCTCATCAGGCACTGTCCCCTCTGCCTTCAAGCATGCGCTCATCTCTCCTATTCTTAAAAAACCTACCCTTGATCCAAACACTCTCTCCAAATACCGACCCATCTCTCTTCTCCCTTTTGCATACAAACTCCTTTAGCATATTGTCTACAACCGCCTTACTTCCTTTCTTTCCTCTTACTGCTTGACCCATTCCAGTCTGACTTCCGTCCTCTCCACTCCAGTGAAACTGCCCTTACAAAAGTCTGCAATGACCACCATGCTGGTAAATCTAAGGGCCAATACTCTCTACTTATTCTTCTTGATTTCTCTGCTGCTTTTGACACTGTAGACCACCCTCTCCTACTGCAAATCCTTCACTCCATTTGTCTGCATGATACTGCCCTCTCTTGGCTGTCTTCCTACCTCTCTGACCGTTCATTCTCTGTCTCCTCTCATGACTCCACCTCCCCCTCACTTCCACTAACTGTAGGTGTACCCCAAGGTTATGTCCTTGGTCCTCTTCTTTCCGCTCTATACATCCTCACTAGGTAAGCTCCTTAGTTCTTTTGATTTCCAATATCATCTCTATGCTGATGACACTCAAATCTATCTTTACTCTCCGGACCTCTCCCCTGCTCTCCTCACTCGAATCTCCAACTGTCTCTCTGCTATCTCTGTTTGGATGTCCCAGCGCTTTCTTAAACTAAACATGTCTAAAACCGAGCTGATCATCTTCCCTCCCTCCTGCATAACCTCACCTCCCACAATCTCATTATCTATTGATGGCACTACTATCTCCTCTAGCCCCCAAGTGCGCTGTCTTGGAGTAATCCTCGACTCCTCCCTCTCCTTCAAACCACACATTCAGCACCTCTCACAAACCTACCGTATTCATCTTAAAAATATTTCCAGGATCAAACCCTTTCTCACTAAGGAAGCTACTAAGACCCTCATCCACTCACTGGTCATCTCCAGAATGGACTACTGTAATCTCCTCCTGACTGGCATTCCTGACAAATACCTCTCTCCACTACAATCTATCCTCAATGCTGCTGCCCGGCTAATTTTCCTCACCAAACGCACTACTTCCACCTCCCCTCTCTTACAAGACCTTCACTGGCTCCCCTCCCCTTTCAGAATCCATTTCAAGCTTCTCACACTCACTTACAAAGCCCTCACCCACTCCTCTCCCATTTACATCTCTGACCTTATCTCACTTTACACTCCCATCCATCCTCTTCGCTCTGCTAATACACGATGACTCTCCTGCCTACTGATTACATCCTCCCACTCCTACCTCCAAGATTTTTCACGTGCTGCTCCATTTCTCTGGAATTCCCTGCCTCTCCCCCTCAGACTCTCCACCTCTCTAAAAAACTTCAAACAGGCTCTCAAGACCCACTCCTTCACCAAACCCAGCCTAATATCATCCTAAGCCTCTGTTCCATGCTCTCTATGTACCCCATCTGTGTCACCCCTGTCTGTCTACCCCTTCCCTTTAGAATGTAAGCTCTCACGAGCAGGGTCCTCTTCCCTCATGTGCTTATCCTTTTTCTTACTTTAATATTTTTCAACTGCACCAAATCCAGCAGTCTTCTGCCACCTGATACTTAATTCAATGTTATCTGCTGATGTAGCTATGTTTATTTACCCTGTACTTGTCCTATATTGTCTTTAACTGTAAGTTGCTGTTTTCCTGTTTTATTTGTTTATGTACTTTGTAATTGGGCGCCGCAGAACCCTTGTGGCGCCATATAAATAAAGGATAATAATAATACTAATAATAATAAAGAGGGTAACACAAATTGAATTACTGCCATACATAGCAACAAGCAGAAAAAACTGATACCTGCACTGTTGTATGGAGAAAAGCAACAGCATACAGCAATGGTTTCCACTGTGGAACATTGGTTACATCCAGTAGTTCTTGAGAAACTCCAGAATATGTCCTCTTTAATCCTGCCTTCACACCTGCCAGCGGAAACAAAACATTATGGGAGACATGATAAATAGTTATATAGATACTGTAGGTGCAAGTGATGAATATGGAATTAATGTTAAGTTTAGTGAGAGTGTACCAGGGACGTGTAGATAGAATAAGGGATGCGAGTACACCAACATTTCTTGTCCCAATGACAAGGCTGGTGTAAGTACTTACTGTACACACTGATAATGATGAAGGCTATCAAACTACAGTAAAGTAAATATGCAAATATCCGCATTAGTTGAGGCATGAAATGCAAGTGCAGTTGAGGCCTACTTACATTCAACTCACCACCAGGCACTACATTGTGAACTTAGCAATAAGTGTATAACGGTTATGTATAACTTTAATGTACAGTATAACTTTCTGTTGTTATTTATTTATTATTTAACAGGCATGACAAAGTACCAGCAATAAACTGAAATGTTGCAAATTCATAGAGTGTATTAAACAAAATGGGTAGCTTTGTCTCTTACCTATACTAACTACAATAAAGCTCCAGCTGTGCCAGGAAGGGGTGGTTAGTGTTCTCCATTCCCCAGTTACTGTAGAGTGCTGAGAGCTCTCTGCACTCTGATTTGTGGATGACTGGCATTATTCATCAATTAGACTGCTTACTACCACTATCCAACACCTTCTAAGAGAACAGTAGCATGCTAAGTCACCTGACCTGAACCCCACAGAGGCAGGCTCAGGCCGGCATTTCTGCCCCCCTAACACATCCAGACACTACCTCAGATATGCTGTGACAGAACCAAATGAAGGCTGCGGCTTCCCGGGAGTGGGGGTCTTTAAAAAAGGACAGTATTTTTGGACCCATACCCATCCATAGGTGCTTGATGTTCCTCCAGGGCCATTCGGACCAGGCTTGTGTGGACTACACTAAACTACTGGTGTTGTAACCCCGCACTGTGAGCACACCGAGTCACATAAGGGGGGCGAGGTGCCTGGGGGAAAACACTAAATAAAACAACTAGACAGACTAGAAACAAGTAAAAGCCTCCTAATATCTTTGTGCCTCTCCTGCAGGCACCAAATAATTTATTTATTTTTTGCAGATGGAAGGTTTAAGAGGGAGGGGAGTGTCCACCTCAATAGAATTAACTATTTATTGCCTATGTCTCAACCTTGCCACCTAAACCCATTGTTTCCCGTGTTCCCCAGATAGGTCGAAAGAGGAAGATTGTATTCTTGTTCATTTATTAAGTTGTATAGCCCAATGTATTTAAACATGCGTGTGTTATTTGTACATTGTATACTCAGCCTCTGTAGCACACTATTTTAGCACCAAGCAGTTTATTGTAACAAGTTATTTTAGGCCTTGGCTATTGATTACAAATCAAATGTAAGGTCTGTGGGGGACCCTGTTAATAAAAGTGATATACTGTAGTGGTGATGTTAAAAAAAATAATAAAAAGTATAATTTATCAAACAGCATTGTGATTACTGTATGGGAACTTGCACTAATTACTCCTAGTTTAAGCTGTAAAATCATAATTATTACTGAATCTGTCATTCTTCATTATTAGCACATTTTTCAATATTAATTATGATTTAACATCTTAAACAAGGATTAATTAGTGCATGTGTACATATCATAGCCACAATAAGATGTATATTAAAAAATGTTTGTATTTATAGGAAATTATTGCAATATTATATTCCTATATTCTTATAGGCTAGCTATTAAAAACACTCACGTCACATGGTTATACTACAATTTGTGCACTTGCACAAATGGTTGCACCACATGGGGGAACCTGGCCAAGCCGCCACTGCTGCTGTTGAGGTCGTCTGAGCTGTGAGTAAAAATAGGAATTTAATACCTACCGGTAATTCCTTTTCTCGTAGTCTGTAAGGGATACTAGGATAGATTAATACCATGGGGTATAGATCGGATCCATTGGAGTCTGGCACTTTAGAAATGTTCAGTGTTTGCTGGCTCCTCCCCTCTATGCTCCTCCACCAGACTCAGTCTAGGAAAACTGTGCCCGAGGAGACTTTGAGAGTGGGAAAACATATAACAACAGCGGTGAGGTACCGAACCAACACACAACAGCAAGAAAGGATAATGAAATGTACAATGGAGTGCTAAATGTGTAAAAAAGCGCTAATACCTGTAAAAAGAAAAAAGGGTTAATGAAGCAATGTTTTACAGCCCTTTTACGTGTGCGTGTGAGAGTCCGTTATTGGTCCTGTTAGAGGTTCCGTATAATCGCTGGCGTTCAGGTGCAGTGGAGATGATGTGCTGGAGTTCACTTCGCCGACGAGTGATAGAGCGTGAAGACACCAGCGGGAGACGATATCAGCAGGAACCAGCCGGACGGCGGGACATCGTACACAGCAAAGAGGTAGGCAGCGGTAGGGAGAGTTAGCTTAGTCAACCCCTGCACACTACCTTATTGCGGTCCTGACCGCCGGCAATTATACGGAACCCCTAACAGGATCAATAATGGACTCTCACACCCACACGAAATAGGGCTGTAAAACATTGCATGATTGTTATGATATCATCACCATTGTGGCATCATCACAATTGTGACATCATGACCATTATGACATCATCACCATTGTGACATCATCAGCTTTATAAAATCATCAGTGAAATCATCACTTGTGACACCATCACAATTATGACATCATCACCATTATGACATCACCACCATTGTCCCATCAACCCCATAGTGACATCATCACCATTGTGACATCACCATTGTGACATTATCATTATGACATCATCACCATTGTGACATCATCATTATGACATCATAACTATTGTGTCATCATCACCATTATGACATAACTATTGTGTCATCATCACCATTATGACATCATCAGTGACATCATTACCATTGTGACATCATCTCCATTATGACATCGCCATTGTAACTTCATCGCCATTGTGACATCATCAACACTATGACATAATCAGTGACACACGAATTAAGGCTGTAAAACATTGCATGATTGTTATGATATCATCATTGGGACATCATCACCATTGTGACGTCATCACAATTGTTACATCATCGCCATTGGGACATCATCAACATTATTACATCATCCCCATTATGACATCAATGCCATTGTGACATCATCATTATGACATAATCACCATTATGACATCAACACCATTGTGACATCATCACCATTAAGACATCATTAGTGACATCATCATCATTATGACATCTTCAGCATTGTGACATCATCCCCATTATAACATCATCACCATTGTGTCATCAACACCATTGTGACATCATAATCGTTATGATATCACCATTGTGACATCATACACATTATGAAATCATCACCATTGTGTCATCATCACCATATGACATCATGACATCATCACCATTGTGATATCATCAACATTATGACATCATCACCATCCTGACATCATCAGTGACATCATTACTATTGTGACATAACCTCCATTAAGACATCATCACCATTATGACATTATCAGTGACATCATAACCATTGTGCCATCATCTCCATTATGACATCATCAGTGACATCATCAACACTGTGACGTCATCACCATTATGACATAATCAGTGACATCATTACCATTGTGACATCATCTCCATTGTGACATCATCCCCATTGTGACATCATCAGTGACATCATTACCATTGTGCCATAATCAGCATTATGACATCATCACCATTATGACATCAGTGACATCATTACCATTGTGACATCATCTCCATTTTGACATCATCAACACTATGACATCATCACCATTGTGACATCATCAGTGACATAATCACCTTTATGACATCATCACCATTGTTACATCATCCCATTGTGACATAATCAACAATATGACATCATCCCCATTATGACATCAATGCCATTCTTACATCACCATTATGACATAATCACCATTATGACATCAACACCATTGTGACATCATCACCATTATGACAACATTAGTGACCACATAATCACTGTGACATCATCACCATTATTACATCATCACCATTGTGACATCATACACATTATGACATCATCACCACCATATGACATCATCATGGCATCATCACCATTGTGACATCACCAACATTATGACATCATTACCATTGTGACACCATCACCATTATGACATCACCATTGTGACCTAATCATTATTATGACATCATCACAATTGTGACATCATCCATATTATGACATCATCACCATTATGACTATCATCAGTGACATCATTACCATTGTGACATCATCAATATGACATCATCACCATTGTGACATCATCACCGTTATGGCATTATCACCATTGTGACATCATCACCATAGTGATATCATCACCACTGTGACATCAAAACCATTGTGATATCATCATTATGACATAATCAGTGACATCATTACCATTGTGACATCATCTCCATTGTGACATCATCAGTGACATCATTACCATTGCGACATCATCTTCATTATGACATCATCACCATTATGACATCAGTGAAATCATTACCATTGTGACATCATCGCCATTGTGACTTCATCAACACTATGACATCATCACCATTGTGACATCCTCTCCATTATGACATCATCAGTGACATCATCACCATTGTGACATCATCAGTGACATCATTACCATTGTGCCATCATCAGCATTATGACATCATCACAATTATGACATCAGTGACATCATTACCATTGTGACATCATCTCCATTATGACATCATCGTAATTGTGACATCATCAACACTATGACATCATCACCATTGTGACATCATTATGACACCCTCACCATTATGACATAATCAGTGACATCATCACCTTGATTGCGTCATCATTGTGACATCATCACCATTGTGACATCATCCCCATTATGACATCATCGCCATTGTGACATCATCAACAATATGACATCAATGACATAATCCCCATTATGACATCATCGCCATTGTGACATCATCAACAATATGACATCAATGACATCATCCCCATTATGACATCACCATTGTGACATCATCACCATTATGACATCATTAGTGACCTCATCATCACTGTGACATCATCACCATTATGACATCATCAGCATTGTGACATCATCCCCATTATGACATCATCACCATTGTGACATCATCACCATTGTGTCATTATGATCGTGATATCATCACAATTGCGACATCGTCCCCATTATGACATAATCACCATTATGACTTCATCATCAGTGACATCATCACCACTGTGACATCATCACCATTGTCACATAAGCACCATTATGGTATCATCACCGTTATGACATCATTACCATTATGACATCATCACCATTATGACATCATAACCATTGTGACATCATCAACATTATGACATCACCATTGTGACATCATTCCCAATATGACAACATCGCCATTGTGACATCATCACCTTTATGAAATCATCACCATTGTGACATCCTTTTCATTATGACATCATCACCATTGTGCCATCAACCCCATAATGACATCATCACCACTGCGAAATCATCAATATGACATCATCTCCAATGTAGCTTCATCAACATTATGGCATCATCACCACTGTGACATCATCATCAATATGATCATCAATATGACATCAACACCATTATATCATCACCATTGCGACATCATCGCCGTTATAACATCATCACCATTGTGTCATCAACACCACTGTGACATTATGATCGTGATATCACCACCATTGTGGCATCATCATCATCATCATTATTATGACATCACCATTGTGACATAATACACATTATGACATCATCACCATTGTGACATCACCAACATTATGACATCATTACCATTGTGACACCATCACCATTATGACATCATCACCATTGTGACCTAATCATTATTATGACATCATCACCATTGTGACATCGTCCCAATTATGACTTAATAATCAGTGACATTATCACCATTGTGACATCATCATCAATATGACATCATCACCATTGTGACATCATCACAGTTATGACATTATCACCATTGTGACATCATCACCATAGTGATATCATCACCATAGTGACATCAAAACCATTGTGATATCATCATTATGACATCACTACCATTGTGACATCTCCATTATGACATCAGTGACATCATTACCATTGTGACATCATCTTCATTATGACATCATAACCATTATGACACAATCACCATTGTGACATCATTACCATTGTGACATCATCAGTGAAATCATTACCATTGTGATATCAACACTAAACCATCATAACCATTGTGACATCTCCATTATGACATCAGTGACATCATCACCATTGTGACATCATCACCATTGTGACATCATAACCATTATGACATCATCAGTGACATCATTACCATTGTGCCATCATCAGCATTATGACATCATCAGTGACATCATTACCATTGTGACATCTTCTCCATTATGACATCATCAACACTATGACATCTTCACCATTGTGACATCATTATGACATCCTCACCATTATGACATCATCAGTGACATCATCCCCTTTATGGCATCATCATTATGACATCATCAACAATATGACATCATCCCCATTATGACATCAATACCATTGTGACATCATCAACATTATGACATAATCACCATTATGACATCAACACCATTGTGACATCATCACCATTATGACATAATTAGTGACCTCATCACCATTATGACATCATCAGCATTGTGACATCATCCCCATTATGACATCATCACCATTGTGTCATTATGATCGTTATATCATCACAATTGTGACATCGTCCTCATTATGACATAATCACCATTATGACTTCATCATCAGTGACATCATCACCATTGTGACATCATTAATATGACATCATCACCATTGTGACATCATTCCCATTATGACAACATCGCCATTGTGACATCATCACAATTGTGACATCATCACCATTTTGACATCATCACCTTTATGAAATCATCACCATTGTGACATCCTCTTCATTATGACATCATCACCATTGTGCCATCAACCCCACAATTACATCATCACCACTGCGACATCATCATCAATATGACATCATCGCCATTGTAACTTCATCAACATTATGGCATCATCACCATTATGACATCATCGTTATTGTGACATCGACGTAAAAGGGCTGTAAAACATTGCTTCAAAAACCATTTTTTCTTTTTACAGATATTAGCGCTTTTTTACACATTTAGAGCTCCATTGTACATTTCATTACTGCTTTAATTTTAACGGAGCTGATCACATATATACAAGCGCGGTGATTATTTATAAATTCAGCAAGAAAGGATAGCCGCACTAACCTGAACAAAGGAAAGCCACACTAACCAAAGGATAGCAACGCTAACTGAAACAGTAATATGGACAGCAACAGTAGACCTAACCAAGAACTTACAACCAGGTAAGCAGGAAAAACGAAGCACTGAGGCGGGCACCCAGTATCCCCTCTGGACTTCGAGAAATGGAATTAACGGTAGGTATTAAATTCCTATTTTCTCTAATGTCCTAGGGGATACTGGGATGAATTAGTATCATGGGGAAGTCCCAAAGCTCCCAGAACGGGTGGGAGAGTGCTGAGAACCGCCTGACCAAACTGAAGGTCATCACCAGCCAAGGTATCGAACTTATAGAACTTAATGAACGTGTTCGAACGTGTTTCAGGTGGGTGCTTGACTTCAACACTTCGCCCACGTGTGGGGTAAATCCTGCTGGGACCCTTGGGTGAGGGACCTCATATCCCAGGGTTACCGGTTGGAATTTCATGCACTCCCTCCTCTCAGATTCTTCAGGTCAAGCTTACCAGCTTCACCAGTAGCAAAGGTTACCTTGCAAGACACCATTCAAAAGCTACTACGAACAAAGGTGATTGTTCCGGTACCTCTTCTGTTGCACAACAGGGGATTTTTTCAAACCTCTTCGTGGTACAGAAACCGGACGGATCTCTGAACCCGTATCTTCAGATGTTCAAGTTCAAGATGGAGTCCCTAAGGGCAGTGGTCTCTGGCCTGGAAGAAGGGGAATTCCTGGTATCCCTGAATATTAAGGATGCATATCTGCACATCCCGATATGGCCTCCTCATCAGGCGTATCTCAGGTTTGCTATACTGGACCACCACTTCCAGTTTCAGGCCTTACCCTTTGGTCTCTCCACAGCTCCAAGGGTGTTCACAAAGGTCATAGAGGAGATGATGTTGCAACTCCGCATGATGGGAGTCAACATAGTCCCCTACTTAGACGATCTCCTGATAAAGGCGGCATCCAGGGAGAGTCTACTGAACAGCATCAACTTGGCTACTCACCTTCTTACGGAACATGGGTGGATCCTAAATTTCCAGAAATCTCACCTGGAACCATCACAGAGAATTAAGTTCCTGGGAATGATACTGGACACGGTGTCTCAGAAGGTATTCCTCCCCATGGACAAGGCTTTGACAATTCAAGCTATTATCCGCTCAGTGCTCAGACCCTGTCACACCTCGCGGGCAGCGGCGGCCACGCTTGCCTCTGCGGGTGTCCTGGATGGCCTGGCGTCTCTCTCCTCCGGCGGTCTCAGGGGTCCGGCGTCGGGTCGGCGGGTCTCTCCGGCGGCTCCCGGAGCGAGGGCGCCGCCATGTTGATTGGGATTAGGTAGGCGGAGCGGGGCTGACGTCATCTGCCCGCTCCGCCAATCAGGCAAAGGCGGGAGGTTTAAAGTCAGACGCCGAGCAGGGAGCCGGCGCCTGTGTATCATCATTCTGGCTGTCAGAAACCGTGATCTCCAGAGCTCCCTTGTTCCTGTTTCCGCTGTGCTTCCAAGCAAATCTGTGTTTCCAGCATCTCAGCGTTTCCAAGCACCTCCGTGCCTCCAAGCGCCCGTGCGCCATCACGCACCTCCGTGCCTCCAAGCGCCCGAGCGCCATCACGCACCTCCGAGCGCCATCACGCACCTCCGTGCCTCCAAGCGCCCGAGCGCCATCACGCACCTCCGTGCCTCCAAGCGCCCGAGCGCCATCACGCACCTCCGTGCCTCCAAGCGCCCGAGCGCCATCACGCACCTCCGTGCCTCCAAGCGCCCGAGCGCCATCACGCACCTCCGTGCCTCCAAGCGCCCGAGCGCCATCACGCACTTCCGTGCCTCCAAGCGCCCGAGCGCCATCACGCATCTCCGTGCCTCCAAGCGCCATCACGCATTTCCGTGCCTCCAAGCGCCCGAGCGCCATCACGCATCTCTGTGCCTCCAAGCGTCCGAGCGCCATCACGCACCTCCGTGCCATCCAAGCGCCCGAGCGCCATCACGCACCTCAGTGCCTCAGAACCTCAGCACCTCTGTGCCTTCAGCACCTCAGCACCTTAGTACCTCGGTGCCTCAGTGCCTCAGCACCTCGGTGCCTTCAGCGCCTCAGCACCTCAGTACCTTAGTACCTCGGTGCCTCAGCACCTCAGTGCCTCAGCACCCCAGTACCTCAGCGTCTCTGTGCCTTCAGCACCTCAATATCACCAGCACCTCTGTACCTCAGCACTCAGCACTTTTACCAGTCTTGTTTTTCAGGAGACCTTCAAGCATTCCTCCGTGATTCCTGCTTACCGTCTTCATCCTGTATGAAGAAGACCTACATCCGGCCATCTCTATTGCGACCCAGTAGCGGTTCCTCTTCCCGGTCACCGGAAGAAGCCCCGAGTCCACAACACCCTTCGACCAGGTCAGTGATAGACCCCACAAGATTTCGATTCATCTTTGTATTCGCCTACTGGGCAAGATGGTGGCCTCCCAAGTACAGCAGATTACATGCCCGTCCGTTCCAGCTGGACCTGCTGGACAAATGGTCAGGGTCTCACCTGCACATGCACCAGAGTATTGCTCTGTCGCTGAAAGCACGGATCTCCCTGTTATGGTGGCTACAAGTCTCTCACCTCGTGGAGGGTCGGAGTTTCAGTACCTAATCGTGGACTCTACTGGCAACAGATGCAGCCTCTAAGGTTCGGGGGGCAGTGACCCAAGGGGCTCAGTTCCAGGGAAAATGGTCGAGTCAGGAATCCTCACTCCCGATAAATGTTCTGGAACTCAGGGCAATTTACAATGTTCTTCTGCAAGCCTCATATCTTCTCTGAAATCAGGCCATTCAGGTACAGTTGGCCAATGCCACGGCAGTGGCGTACATAAACCGACAGGGAGGAACAAAACGCAGGGCCGCCATGTGAGACGTGTGAAGGTTATTCCTCTGGGCGGAAGCCAATGCATTGGCCATCTCTGAAAATCCCCCTGCAGCTGGGGCCAACTGTAACGCGGAGGGCTTAGCGGATGAGGATCCGGAGGCCTGGTCCAGAGATCCTCTAGCTGCATTAGAGGCACCTCTGACTCCGCCTCTAAATCTGGCTACGCGAAAGGACTGCAGAGAGGGCCAAGGATAGGGACGTCTTGCTGGAGGCACAGCAGACCGCAAATAGGTAGACTTACCTGCCGTTGCTTGAGGGATCCACTTGTGCAGTTCTTCCCTAAACAGGACATCCCCTGTAAAAGGAAGAGTTTCTACGCATTTCTTGGCATCAGCTTCCGCTGATCATTGTCGCAGCCACAGAACTCTGCGAGCTGAGACTTCCATCGCTGTGGCACGGGCACTCATGAAATATGCAGCATCCTGGATATGATGCAGTAGAGTCAGGATCTCACCCTGAGGTAGTGTGTTAAACCCCTCTTATTATATTATCGGACCATTTTGACCATGGCCCTCGTAATCTAACCGCTAGCAATGGTGGGACTCTGCACTACGCCCACTGCGATATAAATCAATTTGAGTGTAGTCTCAGTCTACTGGGTCCTTGAGAGAGATAGCACCAGGTACAGGTAGCACAATCTTACGTGACAGCCTGGACACTGGGGATTCTCCCATACCATCCTATCCTCAGGTGGAAAAGGGAAAGAATTAAACAACCATTTAGGGGTTTGATATTTTTTGTCACTCTTTAAAGAGTGAGTTAAATTCCTTGGAGACAGGGAAGGTGACAGAAGATTTTGGTTTTACATTAAAAAACAATTCTTCCTCAGCTTCTGTTTCTTTATGTATGTATGTTGAGGACTTCCCTAATAGAATAAATTAGGGCCTCCCCACCCTGAGACAGAGAATTGTCCCTCTCCATGACCACCAGTGACGTGCGGTGGGGTGAGGCAGACCCATTCCTGTCATACTAACGTTTGTGCCAGAGTTTTTACTATATAAAGTATATGAAAAATACAAAGAATATGTCTGAAATATCTTCTATAGATTATTCTAATAATTTTTATAGCCAAAACTGTGGCGTAAAAAGTCTATGGCAGGTGAGGCAGTGCCTCCCCTGCCTATCTTTTCAGCACATCTCTAATCAAAACTCACAAAATTTTCAGGAGTTTAAACTCTTGCATCTGTGTATAATGCCCCCATGTATCCTTTGGCTCATATATTGCGTGTAAATCTGGCTCTGGTGCAAGCCAGTGCCACCTGAGCAATTTAGCTCACCGCACGTCCCTGAATTGTCCACCTCACCTTCATCCAGATCTGGTATGTCATTATCAGAGTCAGATTGGAGTACACGTGGGAGTGCACGTTTATGAGAGACCAGCAGGGGGTTGAGGAGCCTACCTGTGTTCAAAAGCAGCCCTGACTAAAAAATCATCCACGATTTCTTAAGGGTCTGCCCTTCCTGTCTGGCAGTAGCCAATTTTGTATTAATATTAGTAACCATTCCTTTGAATGATTCTAACCACTCTGCCTCATGAACACTACTATCCTGTGAATGTAGAGAACACTGAGTACATAGAAGAGATCCCCCCGGTGAAGGGGAAAACTTTGTGTTGCATGAGGGACACAGAGCCTTTTTGCCAGACATTCCAATTCAGAAGAAATACACACAGAATTAGTGAAAAACACAGTTCAGTGAAATAACACAGTGAAATCACACAAATCCCCCAGATAGTCTAAAAGGAGAAACACAGATAGGAATGAGACCAGCACACAACACCACAGGAAACACAGATAGGAATGAGACCAGCACACAATACCACAGTGAAAGCAGTGCCCCACTGGGTATAAATCAGAGCCTTAGTAAGGCATATTGCGGTTATATGCTCCCCCCTTTCTATAAAACCCTCCTGGTACCAGTACAAATGGTGATTTAGCAGGGTCTGTGGAGGAGCAGTGCTTGCATGAATCCTGGAGGTCAGCAGCAGCAGGAAATGGCACCTTTGAGCCGCTGGTCCCGCTCTCCGGGAAGCCCCGCCCCCGTAATGGCACGTGGTCCCCCAGAAGATTATACTGGCTTTATATGTGATTTCTCATTGTAAAATGGGGTTAAGAAGACCCCTTTTACGTCAGCGCCAGTGCGGGTGTCTCAGCGGGCACCGCAGCACGCAGCCAGGTGCCCACCTTGCCCTTATGCCGCCATTGTCACCGGGGACCCGCTAACCGGGACCCTGGTGTTTGTACGCACTGCGTCTTCGGCATCTGTTAGGGGTGGCGGCATGCTGCCGGCGTGTGAGTACACCCTGGGGCATGTGAAACAGCGCCTTAGGAGCTAATGTCCTGTCAGTGGAGATATGAACCATTAACCCTATAGGAGGTTGGTTCTGTCCCCCACCCCCCAAGTCCCACGACGCAGGCAGACTGGTACCAACCAGTGCTGCCTGAAAATAATACAGTAAAATACATTTCTGAAGAAAACTCTCTGGAGCTCTGGAGAGAATGCACCCGGCTCCTTGGGCACATTTTTCTAAACCGAGTCTGGTGGAGGGGCATAGAGGGGAGGAACCAGCACACACTGTACATTTCTTAAAGTGTCAGGCTCCAATGGACTAAGTCTATACCCCATGGTACTAATCCATCCCAGTATCCCCTAGGACGTTAGAGAAAGGTAGATGCTAGAACTAAGTGGACTAAAGGACCTCTGACGTTAGAGGGAGGAGCAAAGCTGGTGGGATAGTACTCTCACTATCTATGCCAACAATTACTCCTTTTAGTAACTCGGTGGTGAGCGAAGCAAGCCACTGAGCCCGAAGCGTCGTGAGCAAAGCGTGGCGAGCGTACATTTCGGGTACCGCATTCTGGCCTTGCTCCTGCCCCTGGTGACATCAGAGGTCCTTTTCCCAACTTGGTTTTAGCCATAACCGTGAGTAAAATGGTGCCTCACTCCTCAGCTCCGTTACAAGTGAGTGTCTCATGGGATTTGACTTTCCGCGAGGCTTGCTGTGTGTGCTGCACAGTCAGTCTTGCGGGAAGTCAAATCCCATGAGACACTCAATTTCACAGAGCTGCCCACAGCCTGCTGGGATACTGTAACGGAGCTGCTGAGTGCAGCCGAGTAGGAGTTTTTAATAGTGCTGCCAACGGGGTCCCGGGTTCAATTTGGGTGGGCGTAGTGTGGGGGCCCCTAATCCGGCCCTGAATGACATATCTGTTTTGTCATACCCAAGTCAATAATGCAAAAATATGGTCTGCGGACTGAAGTTGGTCCCCCTTAACAACAAACCAAAAGAACAACACATTAGGTTTGGCCTACTGTACCATCTTTTACACTGCCACAAGCATTCAGCAAGAATATTAACGAAAAGTAAGCAGTTGGCGGTCACATGACTGCTGCCTGCTAATAAACACATTACTGTGCGACAAGCAAGGTAAAGCTTGGTTAGCAGCAGTGATGAGCAATAACCAGATCATGGCTCGCATCAGGGCTAAAAGTCCTATTATTGGATTTTTGACTAATAGAGTCATTCAGCAGTACCCAAGTCAACCCAGTGTTCCAGTCTGCCTATCACGTAGAGCAGTATTAGGAAGTATGAGCAGCTGGTCTGTGAGATGGGAGAGTATGGTTTGCAGTCATCTACCATTATGGCCCGTACACAGATTACATTTGTTTACCTTGCCCTAAGTAAACTCAACAAATGAAAATTAAGTGATCCCCTTATAATAGTTAATATACAATCTCTATTCAGTGTACTAGCCATTGGGTGAATATGGAACTTTGCTTGTCAAGAACCATACAGGAAAGAAAAATGGACAACCTTGTGGGACCTTTGTTTCAACTATAATATGTACATAGAAGCTGAAATAACTACAGTACTCTCCATAAGTAAAAAATTATAATTATACTTAGCCAGCTATCCCAGCTAAAAAGCTATTAAGTATCTAATTTAATTATATGTAATACAGCACAATATTGTTTTTAAAAGAATGGGCTCTGTGTGTTTCCTCCTACACGTGACATCCTGCATGGCCTGTCTACCAGAACATTTTCCAGGATTACTGTTTGTGTGTTAATTCTTCCCCATCTTTTATTCTAACTTACCCCAAGTACTTTGTTGTGCTCTTATCTTCAGTTAATTTCTTATTGCAACTGACTTGTATGATGATGATGATGATGATGATGATGATTATTATAATAATATATTGGCCACATGTATTCTAACCTTTTTTCTGTTATTGTTGTGAATAAACAATCTCCCACAGGCTGCATTCTGATTTCCTCCTGCAGCCTAACCGAGTCCAACTGCAGCCTAATTGACCACTCCCACAGCCTGAGCCCTCCTGAAGCCTAACCCCAGCAGCACCTAAACCTCCTGCAGCCTAACTGTAACCTGCAGCCTAACTGAGCCCTCCCGCAACCCATCTGAGCCTCCCGCAGCCTGACTGAGCCCTTCCTTAGCCTAACTCCCCCCTCCCCCTACAGCCTAATTTAGTGGTGTACCTGTAGTGATACAGTGGTATAAATATAGATGGTGATTTTTCTTTACATACTGTAGCTTAGTTCAGGGTTGAAAGGTCACCTGGTTGTGGAGCAGAGCTTGTGTGTTTTTGCACTACACATATTCCGGAAACTGGGTGTATACAAAGTATGGGTGATGCAAAGTCATATAAAGGACTACTGGGCTATAATCGTCATTCTCATGTGGAAGCATATACAGACAACTTGCATTGGCTTTAGCCACTGACATATACATCGGAATATAGGCCACTGCAATGTTGGTTGATCAATCCACATGATATTTTTAATAAGCAGAGCATTCGTATGAGAGAACAAAAGTAAATAAAAAAAGGTAAGAGTTGTGAAAGAAGAAGCTATGGGGGTAATTCCAAGTTGATCGCAGCAGGATTTTTGATAGCAACTGGGCAAAACCATGTGCACTGCAGGGGAGGCAGATATAACATGTGCAGAAAGGGTTAGATTTGGGTGGGTTATTTTATTTCTGTGCAGGGTAAATACTGGCTGCTTTATTTTTACACTGCAAATTAGATTGCAGATTGAACACACCACACCCAAATCTAACTCTCTCTGCACATATTATATCTGCCTCCCCTGCAGTGCACATCGTTTTGCACAGTTGCTATCAAAAATCCTGCTGCGATCAACTTGGAATTACCCCCTATATACACTAGGAAAACCTTTGGTATAATGTAGGAAGCATGCAATGAATGGGATGATACGATCAGGATCATGAAGAAGAAAAAGTCTGCGTCATTGTCTGGGAGAAAAAAAAAAGACTGACATTGTTTGAGAAAATGTAGAAGATATGCTATTGGATATTCCATTATTCACTCTTATATTAACTTTTCCACAAGTATAATTACAAACATTACCTTGAGGTGGTTCATTAGTGAATTTTATTGATGACTGCAGCAGATTTATAGGAAACTTGGGGTGGACTTCTGTGGTCACCCATGTCCTGAAGCCCTCATGCACACTTTCTGTGACAGTAATTGTATCTAGCAATTCATCCATGAAGTCTAAACCCAAGTGACAGTTCTGAAGAAGTAACCATCCACCGTCTTGCATGGACAGACATAGCAGACGTCTGGCATGGACCTCTTGCCCTTGACCCATTGATATAGCACGACAAGGAGCATTCTATGGAAACAAACAAAGAATATCCAAAATATGGATGTTTTTAATTGAACAACAAAAAAAATGAACACTTCTACGAATCACTAAAATATCATGTTCAAAGGTATCACCGAATAAGAACAGTCAGGAAAGAAACCCTGTTTGCTTACAATTGATAATGGCCTGTGCACTAGCATATCTCTAACAGGTACAGGGTGTGCAGTGCAAAGCTCCACACAGTGCACACCCATACAGTATACTTATATTTCCTGCTCTGGTGTCATTTTTCGCCATCATTTGGGCATGCTCAGTAGAGAACTTGGTGCCATGTTCCTGGAGGCTTGAGCATGCGCAGTAGACTCAAGCACAAAGCCAGAGTCTATTGGTCTGCTGGAGAAGAAGAGGTCACACACAGCATGCACCCAGAATTTTCTCTCCTCTCTTAAACCACCCCTTCCTGTGTGAGCAGACATTGTCCAACGCGTAAGAAGTAGACAAGCCAACATACAGTACTCCCAAGCCCAAAAATATTTCATTTTTACAAGATATTTCTCATAACAAATTGCAAAATTTTAAATAGCTAAACAATTACCAGATAAAGTCCTAGCATGGAAATCATTAGATGTTTTACTAGTAGAAACAACGTTATGCTATGGTAAGTGATGTACAAAGGAAATTTCTGGAAAGAACACTGAGGGATCTTCGGCCTATGTTATAACATACCTTGGATTTGGCCAAGCGCTCAATGTTTTCTGTAGGATCTGACCCCATTGACAGGAAACAAACCAGAGGGGTTCTACAATCACTTTCAGCCCACATAGATTCCATGTCAAGAATGAAACCTTCTGCATACTTTACACCAAGAGATTCCGCTATGTAATGTCTAGCCTATAAAACAAGCATTAAAAAAAATACTAAAATAAGTACAGTATTAGAGAATGTGACAGCAAATATACTGATTACATTGTAGATTTTACAGTTTTCAAGTGAAGGTGAACAAAACTGTATCTTCACAATCAACTACTGTAAAAGCATTGAAGGATATACCATTTTTCTTTAACAATGACGGGGTGGTACCTGTGCGATGGTTCGATCAGGACACCAGCTCCGAATAAGAAGCAGTTTCCTAAAAGTATCCAACAAACTATCATAGCCATCAGGTAAAGGAGATTCTTCGGGGGCTTCTTCATCAAACCAGATTTTCCATGCTTTCTCATTTCTTGCAACCTGTCCCAACAGGTTATTAAAGGGAGGTAGATTGGACAACTGCACCAGATTGAGCCAGGTCATGTCAAGTATCCATTTTTTTGGCTTTGGTTCTACAGAATTTAGATCTAGTGTTGCGCCACCTGTTAGGAAGGAAGCACAGTGGTTTCAGAAATGTCTCATCTCTCATGTTAAGGTGGAGATGTATCAAGCCTTGGAGAGAGATAAAGTGGAAAAGTTGACCAAAGTAACTAATCGGCTGCTGTCTTTTTTCTAGCATAGTCCATGAAATGGCAGTTAGAAAGTGACTGATTGCCAAGGCTTGATACATCTTGATGTGCAAAGTAAAACTCATTGAAATCATTATAGATCACATATAAGAAAATGTATCCCACATGGTAACTGATTGCCTGTTGTCCTGTACAATACATAAAAAAATAATAGGATTTTAATTACCTACCGGTAAATCCTTTTCTCGCAGTCCGTAGAGGATGCTGGGGTCCACATTAGTACCATGAGGTATAGACGGGTCCACTAGGAGCCATTGGCACTTTAAGAGTTTGAGAGTGTGGGCTGGCTCCTCCCTCTATGCCCCTCCTACCAGACTCACTCTAAACTCTGGTTTAGAAACTGTGCCTGAGGAGACGGACATCTTCGAGAGAAGGATTTTACACAGATAGTATCGAGATTCACACCAGCTCACACACAAGGCAAACCAAGCTAACTAGCTTGAAATATCAGCAACGGCTGAACAAGATTACTTACCAAGTAACAAAACAGTACTTAACCTAGAACTAAGCATTACTGAACTAAATAACCACTGCAGGATCACGAAGCGCTGGGCGGGCGCCCAGCATCCTCTACGGACTACGAGAAAAGGATTTACCGGTAATTAAAATCCTATTTTCTCTTACATCCTAGAGGATGCTGAGGTCCACATTAGTACCATGGGAGGGAGAGCACGGAGGCTCCTGCGGAACCAATTAACCAAACTTTAGGTCCTCAGAGGCCAAAGTATCGAACTTGTAGAACTTTGCGAACGTGTTTGACCCCGACCAAGTAGCTGCTCAGCAGAGTTGTAATGCCGAGACGCCCCGGGCAGCCGCCCAGGAAGAACCCACCTTACGAGTAGAGTGGGCCTTAACAGACATAGGACACGTCTGCCGTAGAATATGCATGCTGGATAGTGAACCTGATCCAGCGAGAGATCGCATGCTTAGAAGCAGGACACCCAATTTTCTTGGGATCATACAGGACAAACAGAGCGTCCGACTTTCTGTGACGAGCAGTCCTCCTTACATAGATCTTTAGCGCCCTTACATCATCCAAGAACTTTGAGAAATTGAGGAGTCAGTCGCAACTGGCAACAATAGGTTGGTTGATATGAAATGCCGACACAACCTTCGGAAGAAACTACTGATGTGTCCGAAGCTCAGCTCTATCCTCATGGAAAATCAAGTATGGGCTTTTACATGACAAAGCCCCCAACTCTGACACACGTATCTAGCAGAAGCTAAGGCCAACAAAGTGATAGCCTTCCACGTGAGAAACTTGACCTCAACGTCCTGTAGAGGTTCAAACCAGTCTGACTGGAGGAACTGCAACACCACGTTCAGATCCCAGGATGCCGTAGGCGGTACAAAGGGAGGTTGGATGTGCAGAACTCCCTTCAAAAAAGTCTGAAACTCAGGGAGGACAGCCAACGGTTTCTGGAAAAAAATGGATAGGGATGAAATCTGGACCTTTATGGATCCTAATCTCAGGCCCATATCCACACCTGCTTGCAGGAAGAGGAGAAAACGTCCCAGTTGAAACGCCACCGTAGGAAACTTCTTGGATTCACGCCAAGATACATATTTTTTCCAAATACGATGGTAATGTTTTCACGTTACTCCTTTCCTAGCCTGTATCAGGGTAGGAATAACCTTGTTCGGAATGCCCTTCCAAGCTAGTATTTGGCGTTCATCCTCCATGCCGTCAAACGTAGCCGTGGTAAGTCTTGATAGGCGAACGGCCCCTGCTGCAGCAGGTCCTCCCTAAGAGGAAAAGGCCTTGGCTCTTCTAGTAGTAGATCCAGAAGATCTGCGTACCAAGCCCTTCTTGGCCAGTCCGGAGCAATGAGGATTGCCTGAACTCTTGTTCTCCTTATGAGTTTGACAACTCTTGGAATGAGTGGAAGTGGAGCAAACACGTACACCAACTGGAACAGCCACGGAGTCACTAGGGCGTCCACAGCCACTGCTTGCGGGTCCCTTGACCTGGAACAATATGCCGAAGCTTCTTGTTGAGACGAGAGGCCATCATGTCGATCTGGGGTACGCCCCAAAGATCTGTTACCTCCTTGAACACCTCCGGATGGAGACCCCACTCCCCTGGGTGGACATCTTGTCTGCAGAGGAAGTCCGCTTCCCAGTGGTCTACTCCCGGAATGAAGATTGCTGACAGCGCCAACGTGTGTTTTTCTGCCCAGAGGATGATTCTTGTTACCTCTGACATTGCAGCTCTGCTCTTCGTTCCGTCCTGTGAGTTTATGTAAGCCACTGTCGTTACATTGTCTGACTGCACTTGAATGGCCCGATTTCTCAGAAGATGGGCCGCTTGGAGAAGACCGTTGTAGATGGCTCTTAGTTCCAAAATGTTTATCGGCAGGCCGGCTTCCAGACTTGACCACCTTCCTTGGAAGGTTTCCCCTTGAGTGACTGTGCCCCAGCCCCGGAGACTTACATCCGTGGTTAGAAGGACCCAGTCCTGAATCCCGAACCTGCGGCCCTCCAGAAGGTGAGGTAATTGCAGCCACCAGAAAAGTGAAATCCTGGCCTTTGGCGACAGACGTATTCTCTAGTGCATATGTAGATGGGATACCGACCACTTGTCCAGGAGATTCAGTTGGAAGGACCGAGCTTGAAACCTCCTTTACTGCAGAGCCTCGTAAGAGGCCACCATCTTCCCCAGAAGGCGAATGAACTGACGAACCGACACCCGGGCTGGCTTCAGGACACCCCGGACCATTGTTTGTATCACCAACGCTTTTTCCTCTGGAAGAAACACCCTCTGCACTTCCGTGTTGAGGATCATTCCCAGAAAGGACAACCTCCTGGTTGGTTCCAAATGTGATTTTGGAAGATTCAGGATCCAACCATGAAAGCTGGGTCGTGAAAGCTATGGACCGTAACAGTTTCTCCTTGAACAATGCCTTTATCAGCAGATCGTCCAGATATGGAATTATGTTCACCCCCTGTCTGCTGTGGAGAGGCCAAATGGCAGGGCCTGGAACTGAAAATTACAGTCCAACAGTGCAAACCGGAGATGAGCTTGATGCGGCCGCCAAATCGGAATGTGGAGGTATGCATCCTTGATATCCAGGGATACCAGAAATTCCCCCTCCTCCAGACCTGATATCACTGCCCTTAGAGACTCCATTTTGAACTTGAACTCCCTCAGAAAGGGGTTTAGTGATTTTAAGTTCAGAATGGGCCTGACCGAACCATCCGGTTTCGGAACCACGAAATGGTTCGAATAGTAACCTTTGTTTTGCATCTGGGGAGGAACTGGTACAATAACCTGTGCCTCCACCAACTTTTGAATGGCTCCCTGTAGGGTAGCCCTGTCTGCTGGCAAAGCTGGCAAGCCCAATTTGAAGAACCGGTGGGGAGGAAGATCTTGAAATTCCAGCCGGTACCCCTGGGATACAATATCTAGCACCCAGGGATCCAGGCCGGACGACACCCAGACGTGACTGAAATGTCTGAGTCTCACCCCCACCGGCCCTACCTCCAGGCCACGTGGTCCACCGCCATGCTGAGGACTTTGGCGTACTGGAAGCAGGCTTCTGTTCCTGGGAATGCGCAGCAGCAGGTTTTTTTGGATTTTGGTCTACCACCTCTAAAGAAGGTGTTGGATGGTTTGGCCTTTCTTGGTTTAGCAACTCGAAAGGACTGTGATGCAGCTGAAGAAAAAGGTTTCTTCGTAGCAGGTGCAGCTGAGGGAAGAAAAGGCGACTTACCCACTGTAGCCGTGGAGATCTACGCATCCAATGCTTCCCCAAAGAGAGCCTGACCTGTGTAGGGTAGGGTCTCCACACCTCTCCTGGATTACGCGTCGGCAGACAACTGGCGCAGCCACAAACCTCGACGGGCTGAGACCGACATGGAAGATATTCCTGCAGCCATTGAACCCAGGTCTTTCATGGATTCCACCATAAAACCTGCAGAATCCTGAATGTTACGTACAAACAATTTAACGTCACTTTTATCCATTGTATACAAATCCTCAAGTAATGTGCCCGACCACTTTACTATAGCTTTGGAAATCCATGCATAGGCAATAGTAGGACGTAGTATCGCGCCTGAAGCCGTGTATATGGATTTGAGCGTAGTATCAATTTTGCGATCAGCCGGCTCCTTTAAGGCAGTAGATTCTGGGACAGGTAAAACCACCTTTTTCGAGAGTCTGGATACAGACGCGTCCACTATGGGTGGGGTTTCCCACTTTTTCCCATCCGCCTCAGGGAAGGGGAAAGCAACCAGAACCCTTCTAGGGATCTGGAATTTTTTCTATGGGTTTTCCCAAGCTTTTTCAAAAATAGCATTTAAATCTTTGGACGCAGGGAAGGTTAGCGAGGCTTTCTTACTGTCAGTGAAATAAGCCTCCTCAACCTGCTCAAGTGTTGTATCAGCAATATTCAACACATCCCTGATAGCCTCTATCATCAACTGCACCCCTTTAGCAAGAGATGCGGCCCCCCTGAGCACATCCCCATCACTGTCTGCCGTGTCAGAATCGGTATCCGTGTCATCTTACATAATCTGGGCAACAGCACGTTTGTGGGAACCTACAGAATGGGGCCCTGAGGTAACAGGACCGGACAAAACTGCCATAGAGTTCTGTAAAACCTGAGTTGCAGATTCATTCTGTGCAACCCTAGTAGAAATCTGAGAAATCATAGATTTGATAGAGGATAACCATTCAGGTTCCCTTGCTGGTATCTGCGCTAAAACAGTGCAATCCTGATTACATGGAATGTGATCATCCTGAGAGGACATATCCTCTGCAGCATATGACACAGAGTCCCTGCACATAGCTATCTGGAGACCCCAAACACTCCATACACACACACACACACACACACACACACACACACACACACACACACGAGACTAGACAGAGTTTCACCCCCAAGAATGGCAAGAGAGACACAGAGATTGGAGCCAACCCACACACAGCACTTTCAAGGTATAGGGAGATCCCAACCAGTGCTGACTGTGCACCTTAATAGGTTAACACAGCCTACATATCCCCTCCCCTTCTACAACCCCCTGGTACCGTAAGAGATAGATGGAGTTGCTCTGGAGGGACTGCACTTCACTGACAGCATTTCTGCAGGCAGGAAAATGGCATTGAACGCTGCTGGGTCCGCTCTGAGGAGAAGCTCCGCCCCCTTAATGGCGCTGTCTGCTTGCTCTTCATGAGATTATACTGGCCTGAGGATTCATGCTGGCAGTGATCCCGGGACCCTGACAGGCTTAAGAGGTCAGTGTAGGGTGTAGGCTCTGGCTCAAGGTGCCCCTCACAGCGCCGCACTATGTACCGCTGAGCCCCGGAGTGCAGTTAGTACTGCGCTCCATACCCTGTTGCCGCCATCTTCACAACGGCTCCCCGCTTGCTAGTGACTGACTCGCTACTGATCTTCTGGCTCTGTAAGGGTGTGGCGGCATGCTGCCGGGGTGAGCGATCCCCTGTGGCGGGGAAAGTTCGATCCTCTCAGGAGCTCAGTGTCCTGTCAGTGGAGATAGTAGCTCAGACCCCGCAGGGCGGGCACTACTCTCCCCCTTAGTCCCACGAAGCAGGGAGGCTGTTGCCAGCAGCATCCCTGTATAATAATAAACTCTAAAATAAACTTTTACTAAAGAAGCTTTGTAGAGCTCCCCTAGCTGTGACCAGCTCCTCCGGGCACATTTTTTAAACTAAGTCTGGTAGGAGGGGCATAGAGGGAGGAGCCAGCCCACACTCTAAAACTCTTAAAGTGCCAATGGTTCCTAGTGGACCCGTCAATACCCCATGGTACTAATGTGGACCTCAGCATCCTCTAGGACGTAATAGAAATATACATATGCCTTTACTATTGCTAACTACAGTTACTTTTGTTTAACAACCTGGCTTTCTCATTCACTTCTTTGATGGGTATGTTACACAAGTGTAAATTAGAGACACACATCAGTCCATTTCAGTGGCGTTAAAGGGGGGCATGGCCCTGAAACATTGTGCTTGTGGACTTCTTAGGGAGAATTGCTCACTTACAAGGGGCTTAGCTACCATAGGTGCAGGGAGTGCAGAGATGGGAGGGACCCACATTACCTGTCAAAGATACCTGTTAAATACATTTTTACCCATTGGGTGGTACATAGAGGCAACTTTTGCCTTGGGCCTACAATATATCTAGTTATGCCGCTGGACCTGCTCATTGTAATGTGGTATAAAATGAACAGGAGGGCAGTATACTGTTACATAATATGAACTAGGGGCACTGTAATGTGGCACAATATGAACTGGAGACACTGTATGTCATAATGCGAATTGAATGTACTGTGTTGCATAATGTGTATTGGCAGCCATAAAATGTGACAGTATGTGAACTAGGGAACTACTGTACTATGGATCATAATATAAACTAGGGCACTATTATGGGACATAAATTAACTACTGCAGAGGTGTCTCTCTAGAAGCATTGGGACAGGGGCCCCATTAAAATGTTGCTATGGCACCCACAAATCACTAACTACACCCCTGCTCACTTGCTTACTGTGAGCAGCTTTCAATATTTCCAGCTGCATTGATATCCTGGGTTAGGAACCTCTTGGGGTGAGTCTTGCTATCAAAATGACATAGACAATGTGAGATAAGGAGCTGATGGAGAAAAAACAACATTCGTTTAGCCCAGGATATTATCCCCTTTGACAGTCTGTAAAACAGCAGTGGAATAAAGTAGTGCTGCTGGTATGGCCTGCCATGTGTATGGTAGCAGAGGGAGCTAAGAGAAACAACTTTCTACAACCATTTTTTTGTAGTGTATATATAGATTAATTCTAATGTATGATCCAAAAAAGGCTGGAATTGGTGCCATAATCTAATACATTATGGGGAAAGGAGGCCAAGGGGACCAAATAGTGCATCATTTTTGTGTGTCTCTTAACACTGTCCCCTTTTCCCCATTACAGCCTGCCACATATCTTTCCATTCTCTATTTAGTAATACACTGTCTGCCTATTGTCTTTGTAAGAGACACAGGCAGAAGTTGTGGGTCAGGGAGTCATTTCTGGGGCAACGGAACACTTACAATAGGTTATCAATATCATTGCGTTCAACATACAGACTGTGGGGGTCATTCTGACCCGTTCGCTCGCTGCTTTTTGTCGCAGCCGAGCGAACGGGTCCCTACTGCGCATGCGCCGTAGTGCGTAGCAGGGCTGCAATCGCCTCTGCCTGATTGACAGGCAGAGGCGATTGCTGGGCAGGAGGGGGTGGAACGGCGGCGTTTGGCCGCCATTTTGTGGGTGCAGTCCGGCCAACTCAGGCATGGCCGGACCGAATGGAGGGGCGGGCCGCAGCAGCTGCATGACGTCACACGCAGCCGCTGCAGGCCGTGGAGCGATGAGTAGCTCCCAGCCAGCACGCTAAAGCTGCGCTGGCCGGGAGCTACTCTTGAAGTGCAAAGGCATCGCCGCTGTGCGATGCCTTTGCACTTCTGCGGGGGAGCCGGCACGGACATGCTGGCCGGGATAGCCCTGTGCTGGGCGTCCCCCCACATGTCAGTGTGAATGATCGTAGCTGTGCTAAATTTAGCACAGCTACGATCAACCCGGAATGACCGCCCATGTTCCGTATAAAATGAATACTACACAGAAAGGGAACTTATTTATATTTGTGCTGTACCTTTGATGAGTGTCTGGAATTCGTTATGAGAAATTCTCTTAGCTTGCAAGTCAATCTTTAATGCCATTAGCAATGTAAATAGAAACTTGTGGTCTTCATACAGGCCTCGAGCAGTGTACCTAAACACCTCAAAGGTAAGATACTCAATGATGTTTGCAATTCTTTTGGATGTCAGCTGGGACTTTACAGATCTTTCCATTGACAAATCAAAGATGCCGAGGAACTGGCGGAGTGAGGTCTGATACATTACATTCACCAGACTCATCTCTACAATGAGAAAGTATAGGATGCTGCCACGCGTGGCCACAGGGCGATATTCCTCACGAGCTGTATTAATCTTTAACTCCGTCTCTGCTGCAATTGTCAGCTTCTCGCTGACCTTGGTGATAAAGACAAGACACGTAGCACATTTATTATTCAGAAAAATGATTGCAACAAAGTTTTTCTTTTCTTATTTTTCTTGAAGAACTGTAATAATCCTTGGCTATTTTATGTTTAAAGTTTGCTATTAGGTTATTCCTCTCTGGGGATTATTTCATTTTACTGAACATAATACTTTTTGCAGGCACATGATCCATGGGCATGGTATAAGTCTAACAGCACCACACAGGTGGTCATTCTTTTATTCTATATACAGTATAAAATTATAGCACGATGGAATGAATTACAAAATTAAATATGCAAAACAAATGAAGGATTTTTGTTTTTTAACTTTCTTAATCAGTGTGAAAAAAGTATTCCTAACAAAAACTAATAACGCCTAAATATAGAATGGATTTTACTGCTAATATACTAACCACTTTTTGAATCTATAATTGCTATGATTATCAATACGACTATAATGCACATAGGATTGTGGGAGTTGTAGCCAAGACACAGGTAAAGATGAATAGGTTACAGGTATAAGAAGTGTAGGTTCATTACTTTCCTTACGGCAGCATCTACTGTACTATATATAAATTGTGATTTTTTTTTTCATATTCTTATAAGGATAGATAGAGAAAAGTAAATAAGAACATATTTGGAAGGGAGGATCAATAAGTAAGGTAACAAGCACTCTGACGTGGGTAATGTTCTCTATTTCTTTCTAGTTTCCCTCCAGACCAGAGTAGGTAGACTACTGCTTCCACTTGCGGCTATTTGACTACGTCAATCATACTATCCCAATAGCAGGTGTAAGATGGAGGGGTTGGCGGAAACAAGGTGAGTAGTGTGATCAGATTTGTTCACCTAAAGGGCACATCAGCTGCTGACATTCATCCCCGACGTGTCGAGGCGTACAGTGAACCGGCGACACATTGCTGCACAATAACACCAGGCCACTCTCAGCCAACCGCACTTGTAATTTGCTACGGCACTACCACTGGGAGGTTCTGGACCATCCTCCCTACAGCCCTGACCTGGCACGGAGTGATTTCCATCTCTTTGGACCACTGAAGAAGCACATGGGTGGAAGGCGATTCACAACTGACGGAGAAGTTAATGCCTTGGTGTACCATTGGAACAAATGCTTAGACAAGTATGGGGACTATGTGGAAAAATAATCTGTACAATGGCCATACTACTGATTATATGTATAAGTACGAGTTGAAAAGATTTACGCAATGAATAACTTCTCAGCCTTTGTACTACTCATTGCCAAAATGTTTCGGAACCATTATAAATGAAAGGCATAGGACTAGTCATGTGAAGCAAAGCAATTTAGAGAAGTTGATATAATGGCTAATATTATTGCCACCAATGCGGTGCATTCAACATACATGTAGCATGTTTCTCTTTAAAATATAGAAAAATGTTAGACTGTTCTGGGACATTTTATTATGATGAGCATTATCACATCTCTGAAGCTGTGTACTGTCCTCAAATTCTGAGTGGTCTGTGCTGCCTTTGGGGCTGATGTATCAAACAATGAAAAGAGTGGAGAAATGTACCAGTGAAGAAGTTGCCCTTAGCAACCAATCACCTGCCATTGGAAACTGCTCCATTCATCCACTTCTCCACTCATTTAAATCATTTATCAGAATGCAGTTTATTAAAATCAAATGTTATCATTACTGACTTCATTATCCATCTCAAAGGGGCCTCTAAGCATGTTGGGATCAAACAAATCAGTGTTTCTTTACAAATGTAAAGTCTTTGTTATATTAATGTCAGACGTTATTATTTTGTTATTAAATCAGTAACAAATTATATGTACCTCCTCTGCTGTGGATTTTGTTATCCTGAGGACTTCAATTAGAGACTCATCTTCTACGAGAGAGCCCTGCGTGCTGGTCAGACGATATAGGAGATTGTCCTCCAGCTCCTGCATTTTCCTCTTGTTTGAAGTTACTTCCTCCATTAACTTGACTCTCTCAGCTTCCAGTTCCTACAGAAAGACGTTAAATGAAATTTGTAATAATGATAAAAAGAGAGGCAATATTAAACAAAACTACACTTTCTAATATACAGTATAGTTTCCCAAATACCAAGCATTTTATTTATCTGTACACAAATATACATTGTATATATTTCCATGCTTGCTTGCCTAATGGTTTTTAACTACAGAGTCAGAATGTGTCCCCTGGGCAGTCTAGGCACGCCACTGTGTGGTGGAGCAGGAACAAAGTGGTATGTCTTCCTATTGGGAGTGTGGCGCCTAGTTGTGACTCTCCCAGCCTATTGCCAACATAGAAGAGCAGGGTTCAGCAATCTCAGGGGGAAGAGGCTGGTGACGGGATGCAGTCAATATACCGGCTGTCGGGATCCTGGCGTTCAGGAGACCGCCTCCGGAATCCCAACAGCTGTTGAAATACTGATGCCTGGCATCCCGAGAAATGCTCACTGTTCCCACTCGGTTGGTGGATCCATGCCACCAACCAAGTGGGAATAGAACTTGTGGTGAGCAAAGCGAGCCACCGAGCCCGATGCGTGGTGAGTGGTATGCTGCCTCGCTGCCGGGATTTCGGCAGGTGGGATGCCACTGTCGGTATAGTGACAGCCAGCATCCCGTCTGCTGGCATATCACATGTATTCCCTGGAGACTACTGTTCTACTGTATGTCAGTGACTGGCAAATAGTGATTTGACGCAAAAGTGCAGAAGACACTGACATTATGTTACATCACTCATTATGATTCTCATTCAGTGGTTATACAACTGCCTAGGTTTGTCTGCTGGTAGCTCCTGCTCTGCTTAACTTCTACCTAGCCAGAATAGCCAGTATGGTTTGGACTAAAACAATTCTGGACATTTTAGTGTTTTAGGGCCCTATTTGTCATTGTATATTTTCAGGCTATCCCATGAAAACTCCTGGGGAATACCAGCAAATATTATGTATCCCCAGCATTTATGTACAAGGGACCACAGTTATGTGCTGCTGTCATCCATTTTTAACCACAATCCCAGACCTGTAGGTGGCTTAATTATTTCTAGGGGGGTGGGTTGCTTTCTTGCCTAATTTACCACACTCTGGAATTTGCACGTGTAGTAGCTCTGCAGAGGCCCAACTGAGAAGAACCGTAATCGTGTACTTCTAACACATTGCATGGAGTTTCAGAGCTCCTGTCTCTGCATGTGGTCTGTTTTTCACAATTTCATTTTTATTACGATTTCAAGAATAGAAGGAAGGGGGGGGGGGGGGTGCAGAAGAGAAATGGTGGTGGGGGGAGGGAGGATAATAAGTACACACATTTCAAAAGCAGGGAATGTACACAAAAACCACAACAATAGCAGCAGTAATAAGGCGGTCCGTAGTGAAAATAAAACCATTAATTAAAAGATCATCACATGCAAAGGTTTATAGGACAGAGCCCAGTCCACAGCTGCTGTAACAGAAAATCGAATCAAGACCTGGTGTCGGGGAGAAGAGGCATAATTTGTCAATGTGTTGATTCATCAATAACAGAGTCAAAGTATAACAATGAGAGTATGCGAATGAATCAACTATAGTCTGAGTAAATTTGTAGTTAGGTGAGCTTAGCCTCCCTATAAGTAGTCCAAGATGACCATTTGGCCCTAGAGCTAGTTGTCGGGGAAATAGAAGGAAAGCCTGCAGGTTCAAATTCAAAGTGGGATTGAACTGCGTTTTCAACGTCGGTAATAGTGGGAATTATAGGGGAATGCCAATTTTGCGCTAGGAGAAGTTTTGTGGAGACCAGAATATGACCCAGGACATAGCGAAAAGCAGGAGGGTGTTGCATGAAAACAAATGAAATAATGCTAGCTCCGTTTGTGGAGCAATCGGACATCCCACAATTTTAGAAATCATGGCAAATACCAGAGTCCAGAGAGTAATAATGGTGGGGCAGGACCAAAAAATGTGCATAAAAGTTCCTACACTGCCACAATTTCACCAGCATGTAGGCCATATAGTATGCAATAGAGCTGGGGTCAGATATTGTCAATGTAGAAGCTTATAGAATTGCTCAATGCGGGACATGCATTTGGACAGGTAAAAGCATGTGTGATAAATAATATGCTATTCGTCCTCCGACAATGTGCATGCTAAATTGAATTCCCATTTAATTTGGTATGTGAATTTCATAGGAGTGTGGGGCAAATCAGGAGCGAATACCAACGGGAGATGTTGCCTCTTGTATCCACTCTGGTTATCAAATTTCAAATGTACTGAGGAACCAATTTCACTTTGTGGCACCCTCCTGATCGGCTGTGTGCTCCTGTACTGTCTGACAGGCGGCACACGGCAGTGTTACAATGTAGCGCCTATGCGCTCCATTGTAACCAATGGTGGGAACTTTGAGGTCAGCGGTTGACCGAAAGTAACCTCACCGTTGACCACAAAGTTCCCACCATTGGTACTGCCGTGTGCCACCTGTCAGACAGTACAGGAGCACACAGCGGATCAGGAGGGTGCCACAACGTGGCGTTCCCTGATTGGCTGAAGAAACCCACTTAGACATAAGTCAGAGGGGGTTTCTGGCATTCGGGGAAAGGGGTCCCATGTGAAAACATGGGGCCCCTTTCAGTGCGAGGTCGGGTGTCCCGTTTTTTTATTTTTACAAGTACGTGGATTACAAATGGATTATCCGAGGAGCCCTCTACACTGGATTTGGTGAGTAGAATTTTTTCAACAGGTACACCATGGATTCTACTGGAGAAGAGGACCGACCCTCGTGTGAACATAAGGTAAGTATGTGTATATGGTGGTGTGTATGTATGCATTAAAGTTATACTTTCAAGGTGTGTGTGTAATGTCTTTATTGGGGTATTTTTTTAGTAGTAGTACTACTACTACAGGTACCAGCGGGCCCGGTTTTCCGCTGCATGCTGGTACTTGTGGTTCTCCAAGTACCAGCTTGCGGGGGAGGCTTGCTGGGACTTGTAGTACTGCTACTAAAAACAATATTCATTACTTTCAACAAAGGCTATCAGCCTCCCATCCGCAGCCCATTGGATGGGGGGGACAGCCTCGGGCTTCACCCCTGGCCCTTGGGTGGCTGGGGGGGGACCCCTTGATTGAAGGGGTCCCCACTCCCCCAGGGTACCCCGGCCAGGGGTGACTAGTTGGATATTTGATGCCACGGCCGCAAGGCACTGTATAAAAGTGACCCCCGGCTGTGGCATTATCTGTCCAACTAGTGGAGCCCGGTGCTGGTTTCAAAAATACGGGGGACCCCTACGCTTTTTGTCCCCCGTATTTTTGGAACCAGGACCAGGCGCAGAGCCCGGAGCTGGTTGCTTAAATATGGGGGAACCCTTGTCAAATTTTTTCCCATATTTTTGCAACCAGGGCTGGCTCAAAGAGCCCGAGGCTGGTTTGGCTTAGGAGGGGGGACCCCACGCAATTTTTTTTTTAAGTTTAAACATTTTTTATTTTTTTTACAAGGTGCACAATGAAGCCCTGCACGGATCTCTCAGATCCGGCCGAGATTCATTGTATTAAAGTCGGCAGTGTTTTACAAGTCACTCACGTAAAACACTGCCTAAAAAAACGAATGACATCGACATCGGAAAAAACGAAAATGCAGAATACGGCAGCTTAGTAAATTAGTCGTAATCAATTCAAAAAGTTGCATATTTACACTTTCGATGTCATTCGTGATTGAACTTTGACCTCAAACGGGAAAATACGATTCTTAGTAAATTTACCCCCATGAGTCAAGTGAGAGATCCGATATTAAGCTCGCTAAGCCTGGTAACGAGAGTTCTAGAGAAGGGATGGATATCTCTGGCTCCTAGATACCAAAACCAGCCAAGCTTTATGGGTAGAATGGACCACGAGAGAGCAAGTAATTATATGTGATCCCTCCGCTGTGTTGAGCCATAAAATGTCAGATATGGGATAAGGGGAGAGCAGGCCCCGTTCCAATAAAACCCACGTCTTATGGTTTTCCGTCATATACCATGCACCCAATGGGGATAAGATACAAGCCACTTGATATAGTTGCAAATCAGGGAAAGCTAGACCTCCTTCTGACTTTGGAAGGGACATCGTTCTTCAAGCTAGTCTATGTTTTTTTTACCTTTCCAGACATATTTTATAAATGCTGCATGAAATGTGGCCAGTAGGGAGGTGGGCAACATGATAGGGATAGTTCTGAACAGGTACATTAATTTGGTGAGTATGATCATTTTCAATGCCGCAATACGGCCCATCCATGATACGTTTTGCATCATCCAGTCATTCATCAGAAGGAAGAATTTTATCAGCAGGGGAGGGAAATTGCAAGAAACAAGGTCAGAGACACCCAAATACTTTAGGTTTCCACTTTGCCAGGCATAATCATACTTCGCTTTCAACGCTTCTAATAGATGAGGCGGAAAGTTAATTGGGAGGGCTTATAAAAAGAAGCAGAGGAATATTGTTTTAACACCTCATGCAACCCCTTGAGAGAGGAAGACAGGTCAGTGACAGTAAGCAGGATGTCGTCTGCAAAAAGGCACACTTTATAAGTGCGGCCATACAAAATAGGTCCATGTATAGCGGGATTAATTCAAATTGATTCGGTCAGCGGTTATATTGCTATGACAAAAACTAGAGGGGTTTAAAGGGCAGCCTTGGCGAGTATCATTGGTGATCTGAAAAGTAAATGACAGCATACCGTTAACAAAAACTCTAGCTGACGGGTTGGAGTAAAGGGCAGTAATGAAGGATAGGGCTCTTTCAACTATTCAAAACTTACACAAGACAGCATGTAAGTATCCCCAGTGCAGCCTGTCAAATGTCTTCTCTGCATCAAGCGAAAGCAGCAAAAGTGGAGCCATCGATGAGTAGATGGCATCTAGAACGTCAATAATCCTCCTTGTATTGTGAGGGGACTGTCTACCTTGAACAAACCCCATCTGGTCCTGATTGATAAGGAATGGAAGAAGCAGGATAAGCCTGTTTGCTATAAGTTTGGCATACATTTTTACATTAGTGTTTAAAAGGGCAATTGGGTGATAATTAGTCATAATCAATGGGTTTTTACCTGGTTTAGGGAAAGCTACTATTCGGGCCTCCAGCATTTCGAAGGGGAAGGAACCGCATGTCGAAGCTTCGTTAAAGACAGGAGCTAGAACAGGAGCTAGAACATCCCTAAAACATTTGTAAAAGCTGTGAATCCATCAGGACCAGGAGCTTTACCAGCTGGGAGGCACACAATGACCTTCTTAATTTCTTCAGGCGCCCAAGGGCGGTCTAGAGTCTGAAGAATTGTTGGGTCTAGGGAGAGAAGATTAAGGTCCTTCACAAAGGCCTCTATTCCTACTGAAGAAGGCTGGGGGGGGTCAAAGAGTCGTCACAAAGGTTGAATAAGGAGGAATAATATTCTGCAAATGCATTGGCAATATCTGCTGGATCTGACACCTTTGCGCCACTCAGGTTGGTGATATCTCTCACCCATTCCCTTGCCAATTTCCCACTCAATTTCCTGGCTAACATTCTGCCCGCCCTATCTCCCCGGACATAAAATTTTAAGTTTAAAAAGGTTTCGGTGAACTTCCTTCAGTGTTAACACATTCCATTCCTCCCTAGTTCTGAGGAGCTCTTTATATATTGTCTTATTAGAGGGAGAGGATTTAAGCTTTTGGTCCAAATCCACTAGGCGAGCCTCAACATCTTTCTCATGGTCATATAGTTTTTTCCGATGCCATGCAGCAGCTTGAATGATAGAGCCTCTCACCACTGCCTTCAGGGCACACCAATTATTAAACAAGGATGTATCGGCCCTCTCATTCGTTTCCAAATACGCGGTCAGTGATTGGGAGATGGAGGTCTTAGCCTCCAAATCTGATAGAAGGTACTCTCCAGGGCCTAGGGGGAGTCTTCAGGGAATTTAAATCCCACCTGAGACTCAAGGCCGAGTGGTCAGACCATGAAACTGGTAGAATAGAAGCCTTTTTCACTTGCTGGAGTGTCCATTTATCAGAGATGGCCAGATCGATTCTAGAAAAGGATCCGTGGACTGGGAAGCAAAATGTGTAATCTCTACAATTGGGGTTCCTTGCCCTCCAGATATCGTAGATGTCATATTCGGGCAAAACGCGGCTGAATCGGCAGGAATGGTCTCAGGGAGAAAGAGCTTTTAAGAAATGTGATGAGATGGGGATTTATCTAAGTGGGCGTCTGGTACCATATTAAAATCTCCTAATAACATCAGTGACTCTGAGCAGCAAGATTGGAGAACATTAAAACATTTTCTAATAAAGGGAATTTTCTTGGCATTTGGGGCATATAAAACTGCCAACGTGACTGCTCTATCATTTAAAGTACCTATAAGGATGAGATAGCGGCAATCCGAGTCTGTAATCTGTTTTTCTAAAATGAAATTGCAGATGCGGAAATTTGTTATTAGAAAATTGTGGGGGAGAAGAGGACATAAAGTGGGTCTCTTGGAAAGCAACTATATGGGCTTTGAGCTTGGCAAAGTGGCACAAAGCTAGCCTACGTTTGTGACATTTACCATTTGGGATTACAAAATGGAGTCTATGAATGAACACGGTCCGCAGAGCATTACAGCGATGGGAATTTGTGTACCATGGGAGGCAAAAGATATACTGTAACATTGAATAATGAGAATCCCATAGGCGAGATAACGTAAAATGTGTACCAGGGAATGGAAAATAGAATACATAAAACAAAAACAAAAAAAACTGTACAAACCCATCGGTATACGTAGAGCTCGGAGCAGATCTGAGGGAGGCGAAAGGGGAAGAGAGACAAGAAAGAGACAGAAGAAACAACCAAAACACCACAAGGGTGCTACAAAAGACCACCGAACGAGGCAGCACATAAGGGTGGGTGGCAACAGTGGCCTCCCCATCACTCCACAAGGAGCTACTCTGTGAACATAGTGAACAAAAGTAATTACAGCACAATAAAATCTAATAATCTTGCTTCGTAAAGTCATATAAAACCACCTGAAAAGGCTTCAGGTAATAAACATATTGAGGAAGCCAAGGGGGGAAAAAGCATAATAATGTATATAACACCACTCAACTAAGACACAACAATATTGTCAGGCCACAGCCACGACAGTTGGAAAGGTGTACAGCCTCAAGGATTCCCGTGCAATCTTGGAGCTGCTAGGCGCTATAGAAATAATATCTTCCAGGTTCCAAGACACTAGACGTTGGGTGCCAGCCGCTGGTGAGGTGACCACACTCGTAGAGCCATTCCGCCGGATGAGCAATTTGGTAGGGAAGCCCTAGAAGTACGATACACCGGATTTCCTAAAGGCCTTGATGACCAGGTAAAAAAATCTGCGGAGAGCCAAAGTTGGGGTGGACAGGTCCCCAAATATTTGGAGGTCACCCAGGTAAGCGTCAGCAGTATCCGATGATCTGGCTCCTTGTAGCACCATCTCCTTAACATGATAATAGTTTTACCTCATTAGAGTGTCTCTGGGAGCGTGCGTCGGAGCATTTCTGGTTTTAGGAAGCCAATGGATATGGTCCAGTAAGAAATCTGTGATTGTAACGGCCGGAAGCAGTTTCATGAATATCTGTGATAAAAATTCTTCAGGTCAGAGTTTGATACTGATTCCGGGATGCCGCGAACTTTTACGTTATTCAGGCGCAACCTGTCTTCTAAGTTGCCAATCTTGCTGCGAAGTTCTGTAACTTCCGTCTGGAGATCCTCATTGAGGGATATAAGGTTATTGTGAGTAGTAACGATTTCTTCAAATTTGTTCTCCAGATGGTCAGTACGTTGGCCTGTTGTGTAAACAGATTGTTGACAGCTTTGTACGGTGGATTTAAATTCTTTGCAGATAAAATATCCACCATCCGGGCTGGAATCTCCACAGTGCCATCAAAGGAGTGCCAAACTACAAAGCCTGCCAATATAAGCTGCCTGCCTTCATGGACCAGCTTTGACCCAGTGAATGTAAAGGACACTGCTGAAATTGCTCGGATTTTGCGTCCCACCACCTGTGATCTGGACCCGGCCTCAACCAAGCTTCTAATAGGTTGTATGGATATAATTGGTCCTGTCTTTGCAAAAATTGTTCAGTGCTCTTTGCAGACAGGCATCTTTCCTGGACCCCTAAAGGAAGCAATTGTTAGACCGCTTCTTAAAAAACCTAATTTAGATCCCGACTGCATGACCAACTACAGACCGGTATCAAACCTTCCTTTCCTAGGAAAGGTTATTGAGAAAGTGGTTGCAAAACAACTGGAAACCCGCCTGACAACCCATGATATTTATGATCCATTCCAATCAGGATTCAGGAGAAGACATAGCACTGAAACAGCCCTGGTGTGTGTGTTAAATGATCTTCTGATGGCAAGAGACAGAGGTGAGACTGTTCAATATTAATCCTTCTGGATCTCTCGGCAGCATTTGATACCGTGGACCATGGGCTTCTGACTGATACATTTCTGTGGTCTGGATGGCACAGTCCTAAGCTGGTTCAAATAATTTCTCACAGGCAGGTCACAGAGAGTATCGTCTGGATTATACTCATCACACCCAGTGCCATATCCATGTGGTGTCCCACAAGGTTCTATACTATCCCCCATGCTTTTTGCAGTATACATGCTTCCATTGGGCGAAATAATCAGGCGCCATGGCCTGGTCTACCACTGCTATGCAGATGATACACAACTGTACTTGTCCCTTGCTCCGGGCACTGATAACCCAATAGCAACCCTAAATGGCTGTCTAGCTGAGCTACAGGAGTGGATGAGTGCCAGTTGGCTGCGACTGAACCCGGATAAAACAGAGGTCCTTATGATTACGACCGCAACATCAAAGGACAAGACCGCAGCATAGCCAACCAACTGGACTTACACTCGGGGATTCATAATTACAGACCAGTGATCGTGTGCGGAATCTTGGTGTTGTCCTGGATGGTGGCTTGACACTTAAACATCAGATATCGGCCACAATCAAATCCTCATTCTTTCACCTGAGGAACATAGCCAGAATCAAGCACTTAATTCCCTCAGATGATCTGCCAAAAGTCATACATGCATTTGTATCATCTCGATTAGACTACTGTAATGCCCTCTACCTTGGTCTCCCAGCAAAAGAATTGCACCGCTTACAGCTGGTGCAAAACACAGCTGTCAGGCTGTTAACCAACCAGCCCCATTCTAGCCACATAACACCCATCCTCTACTCCCTTCACTGGCTGCCTGTAAGATGGCGAATCATCTTCAAGATTGGCTTGCTGAGTTTCAAAGCATTACATGACCAGGGCCCAAGGTACCTGAAACAGCTTCTGACCCCATACTGCCCCACTCGATTACTGCGATCTGTAGATGAAGGACTTTTAGCAGTAACTAGAATCTCCCGTAATTCATCCGGGGGTCAAGCTTTTAGTCATGCGGCGCTGACTCTATGGAACTCACTTCCCCGCACAGTGCGAGAGGCCCCAACTGTAGAATCCTTCAAAAGTAGACTCAAGACTTTCCTGTTTTATCAAGCATTTCCATAATGTCCCTTTTAGTATCTTCATGCTTCTGTATTTTATGAAAATGTACTTCATTATTTTCTGTACTATATTATGCTATGTATCTGTTAAGCGCCTTGAGTCCTATTGGAGAAAAAGCGCTATTTAAATAAAATTATTATTAATTATTATTATATATCTGCTTTAAAAGATGCGAGCAATTGTTTCATAGAGCCGATCGTCAGCAGTGCATCGTCGCCTATAGCAACGGTCACAGCAGGAGATAGGGTTCAATGCGGACGCCACTTGGTTTCTGCCCGCAGAAATGGTGCCCTTAGCACCTTGCATAGGAGACGGGTTCTTGAAAAGCTCACTGGGGGACCCCAGACGCGTCCTTCTGATGCTTAGGCGGCATATTAGTTGGCACTGAAACGTTGCAGTGAAGTCGGATGTAGATTAAGTAGATAATATCAAACACAGGGTGGAGTAGGAAATTCACTTCAAATAGGCACATCTATAGGGAGTGATGGGGGTGACGAAGAATATGCACGGGATAGACATGCAGACTTGAAACATCATACAGCACCACAGGGCTAATGCCCGCTGGAAACACACCTCCGGGCTGTCACCAGAGCAAACCCCACCGAGCTGGAGATCAGGGCAGGAATGAGAAGGGGACAGGAGCCACGGTATGGAGGGTCCAGCGTGGGTGGGAGCCTCTTCCGGGAGACGTGTCAAACTCTAGGTCCCTGGTTGCAGCGTGGCAGTCGGCCGCAACCCACAGAGAGGTAGGAGACCTCAGGGCTGCCGCAGTAGATAGTAGTAGTGCCGAGCACAGGGGATAAGTGAGTGGAAGGCTGCTCAGAGGAAAGAAGGAGATTTTTAAAGAGTGTCAGTTAGGAACTGCAGGTTTTAGTTTCCCTCTCCTCAGCTGCCAGGCCACGCCCCCAGAATGGATCACTCTTTATAATATAATATGCAAGACTGCTGTGTCCATTGTGTGCATAGAGCAGGCTCTCCAGACTGCAGTTAGCTTACTGATTTCACTGCCGAATCCACTTGTCAGGTCTAAACAGTGAAGAGACCTTTATGAGAACTGTGGCTTCCCAGTGCAGCCCAACTCCCCACCTCAGCAGCAGGACACAGTCTCCGCTCCCAGTGTCCTCCACTACTCTGTCCCAGTGGAGCCCGGAACAACAGCAGGGGCCCGCGCCACACTAGTGGCAGAAAAACAGCGAGGAACAGCGGGTACTCCGCAAAGGTGCAGCCGGAGACGTCTCGGCAGGTAAGCCCCGGCTCCAACAGTCCCATAGAAAGCGGGCACCCGCCGTGTCACACGCAGGTCTCGGGGTTCCCGGCAGCAGGAAGGCATTCACACCTCTCGGCCCCCAGGCGGGGGGAGATTGTTAGCAGCCAGGGTAACGTCTGATCCGGCAGAGTGGAGCTAGAGGACACCTCCTGCATCACGCTCAGAGGTATCTACAGAGGGGGAGCCGGTGATTAAGGCTGGTGCTTCACTCCCGAGGGATGCCTCAGAATGGAGGGAGATTGGTAGTAAGGCTGGATGCCAAGGGAGATAGGGCAGCACTTCCCCCCCAACAGGCAGGAGCACTCGTATCAAACTTGGGGTAGGGAAACCCCTTTTTAATGCCACAAATATGCCTAAGCTGCAGGAGCTTGCCGGAGATGCGTCCTCTCCTCTTGCCAGCTAGGCCACACCTCCTGCATAGTTTTTAATGCATTTTGCCAAATCTTAATTTCTTATTGTCGCTAATAGCAACAATTAGATATTATAATTGTCAGCGGAACAGGGTGGAACTGTGTTCCATCACTTATAATTAGTTCCGTCACTTATAATTAGAGGTGGAACCAGTTCCGCATCCACCGCCCACTTTACCCAAGCACAGCAACCTAAACACAGTGCAGAAGGAGACTCGGCACACTCTCTGCCTGCCCACTCACCTTGCCCAGCCACACTACATTCCAGCCTCCCAGCATTGCAGTCATGTGGACTGTGATCCCTGCTGCAGCCTGCACCCATCTGGAACGGCCACTGAGGGTAAGAAGCCTTCCCCCTCCAGCTTCCCAGTCCTTTCTTCTTCTCTCTCTCCCCTTGCTCCCAAATGCCTCCAACCTTGCGCACTCAACCTTCCTCTCATCAGTGTTCCTCCCCTGCCACCACCACGCAGTCTGCTGTGCTGTCGGCCAGGCACTATGAGACTCTGAGCAGCCTGCGCTCTACCTGTCACAGTCCACCCTCTGTCCACTAGCTGCCACAGCCCACACTTTATCCCCTAATTGTTAGCTAATGGGCAAAACCATGTGCACTGCAGGGTGGGGAGGGGGGGGGGGGGGCAGATATAACATGTGTAGAGAGAGTTAGAGTTGGTTGTGGTGTGTTCAAACTGAAATCTAAATTGCAGTGTAAAAATAAAGCAGCCAGTATTTACCCTGGACAGAAACAATATAACCCACCCAAATCTAACTCTCTCTGCACATGTTATATCTGCCCCCCATGCCTGCAGTACAACATGGTATTGCCCATTAGCTAACAGATTTGCTGCTGCGATCAGGTCTAAATTAGGCCCACAGTATGCCCACTGCCCACTAGCTGCCACAGCTCACCCTCTGCCACTAGCTATCACAGCCCGCACTCTATCCCCTGTCACAATCCACCCTCTGTCCTCTAGCTGCCACTGCCCATGTTCAATCCTCTGTCAGTCGACCCTCTGCCCACTAGTTGTCAAAGCCTGCACTCTATACCCGTCCCTAACTGTCACAGTCCACCCTCTGCCCACTAGCTGCCACAGTCACACTCTATCCCCGACGTGTCACAGTCCGCACTCTGCCCACTAGCTGACACAGCCCATGCTCTATCCCCTACCTGTCACAGTTTGCCGTCTGCCCACTAGCTTCCAAAGCCTGCACTCTATCCCCTACCTCCCCACTAGCTGTGTTATGTAATTTGAATTGGGCGGTTGTACTATTGTGTGGCCATGCCCCCTACTTGTGAGGCCACAGCCCTTTTTTTCTTTATACAGTCAGTGCCGTGCAATCACACTGGGCGCGCCATTTGAATGCTGCCGTTACCGGCTCCCCCTCCTCCCACCGGGCAGAGTTTTAAGAACCAACACGGTTGCGTATGGAGGCTCTGGCCAGTAACATTATACTCAACGGAAACATTTCTGACTTCAAAGTGGGTGATGCTGACTATAAGGTAGCCCGGTTTATGGATGATTTATTGGCTGCCCTGTCCAACCCAGCTGTCTTAATACCTAACCTGATGGTTGACTTCCAGAAGTTTAGCTCTCTTTCTAATTTTAAGATCAATTTTTCTAAGTGTATAGCAGTGAATGTGTCAGGTTCACCCCTCTCCTTAGAAGGGCTCAAGCAGTCCTTTCCCTTTTCATGGCATCCTACTGTACTAATCTCAAATATCTTGGTATCACCTTGCATACTGACCTCTCCCATCTCTTTGGAGATAATATTAAATGGTAACTCCTTGCACTTCGCTCTGAACTCAGATGCTGGGGTAATAAACAGCTCTCGTGGCTTGGTAGGCTTAGTGTAGTTAAAATGAATGTACTTCCTAGGTTTTATATCTTCTTCAAACTTTACCTATACATTGGCTTGGTTTTGGAATTTGCATAATGCTGTTTGGATTTAGTATGGTGTAATAAGAGACCAAGGTTTCAGCAATGCTATTTCTTTTTGGTGAAGATGTCTCTGTTTACTGTGATGCTGTCATATTGGGTAGATTACTTGAGTGGTCTTGGACAACTGATATTAAACAGTGGGTTCACTTAGAAAGCAAAACTTTGCTCATGCATATCGCGCAGTACCTTTGGCGGTCAAATCCTGTCCCCTTACTTTCGCTGGGATGTTCCGTGGGGAGGTGAGCTCCCCACTACACATTTGGGTCCCTTTTTGGGACCAATTGATATTTATCTGCAGGTTGAGGTTGCTAGTGGGCACGGAAGTCCCCTCTGCCTCCTTAATTCATACCCTGGCCCGCTGACAACCTATAAAAAAATCCTTATTGAAGTTCCTCAATAGTGCCACGAAAGCCAAGTGTCACAATCCTGACTGTAGGTTTATATTTGGTGACTTACCCCTGCCATCTGTCCTGGATCCTGTGTCTTTTCACTCACGGAGTTAAACAGCTTGTCAGCACTATGAGTTTTCCTGAGTTCTCTGCCTGAGAGGTAATCAGCTCCACCTGTGGTGATCTCCTGTGTGAGGCTGAATTCAGTAATCTAAAAGCAAGCATCCTGTGTTTTGCAGAAGTCCAGGCTTCAGTGTTCTCTTGGCCTGCTAGGCCTCATTCTACATCACAGCCTTGGCTAGAGTAGTCACATGACAGTGACATCACCTAATCCTGCCCACCAATCATCAAGGACCAGGAAGTATAAATCAGGAGGCTGAGTTGGAATCTGGGCCAGTTCCTTGTGTCACATACAGCCTTGTGTGGGTCTTAAGCTGAGCTCCCTAAAGGTAACCTTTGTACCTAAGTTCCTGTGGAAACGCTGTTCCCTTGTTACCGTTTGGTTTATTTGTGTGTTGCCATTTGATTTCACCATTTCCCTGAGTCTCAATGTAAAGGTACAGCTGCAATGTTTCGTCTTAAAGGCACAGTACTGAATTCCGTGTTCTCCACTGAAAACCACAGCTGTCGTGTTTCAGTTTTACTACTGTTGTAGTTGGGATCTCCAGGGCTCAGTACCTCGTGCCTCAGCATCTCCGTGCTTCCAGCATCTCCGTGCCTCAGTATCTCCGTGCCTCAGTACCTCCGTGCCTCAGCACCTCCGTGCTTCCAGCACCTCAGTATCTCCGTGACTCAGCATCTCCGTGCCTCAGCACCTCAGTGCCTCAGCATCTCCGTGCCTCAGTGCCTCAGCACCTCCGTGCTTCCAGCACCTCCGTGCATCAGTACCTCAGTACCTCCGTGCCTCAGTACCTCCGTGCCTCAGTACCTCCGTGCCTCAGTACCTCCGTGCTTCCAGCACCTCCGTGCCACAGCACCTCCGTGCCACAGCACCTCCGTGCCACAGCACCTCCGTGCCTCAGTACCTCCGTGCCTCAGCATCTCCGTGCTTCCAGCACCTCCGTGCCTCAGCACCCCTACGCACCCCAGTGTCTCTACGCACCCCAGTGCCTCCACGCACCTCAGTGCCTCCACGTACCTCAGTGCCTCCACGTACCTCAGTGCCTCCACGTACCTCAGTGTCTCCAAGCACCTCAGTGTCTCCAAGCACCTCAGTGTCTCCAAGCACCTCAGTGTCTCCAAGCACCTCAGTGTCCGCAAGCACCTCAGTGTCCGCAAGCACCTCAGTGTCCGCAAGCACCTCAGTGTCCGCAAGCACCTCAGTGTCTCCAAGCACCCCGTGCCCTTTAGCACAATTATACCTGGTATTCTTCACTGATTCATCAGTGCCTTTCCAGTTCTGTCTTTCAGGAGACCTTCAGCATGCCTCCTGTCTGCCGACCTAATCCTGCATGAGGAGAACCTAGATTCGGCTATCTCTGCTGCGGTTCCTCTTCCCAGTCACCGGGAGAAACCCAGAGTCCACAACAGTCCCAAACCAGGTCAGTGGTAGTATTCATATAATCCTCCAGTCGCCCGCACAGACTTCACTAACACCGGGTTCACAAAACCTTAGTCATGACAGTAGGAACTGGCCACATGGACCCGGCCGAAAGTGTTTGTCTGACGCATGACCTCCTAAGCAATATTGCAGGACGCTTGGAAGGTCTGGAGTCGACTCAGCATCGATTGGCACAGTGTCTGCAGCGGAATTCGTCCTCCAGAGATTCTATGACCTTCTGCTCTAAGACTCCTGACCAACTGCAGATTTTCTACCAGATGTTACTACAGTTACAAGAACTTTTGCCTAGTATTCTCTCTGTGATGCCTGATCTCCTCAGGAATACTACCAACGTTGTTGATCCTGTTTTGTCCCATCCAGTTAATAGAGTCTCTTCCTCTGCGCAAGGGAAAGTTTTTCATCAGAGCTATCCACGGCCCAAGCTCTCTGAAGCTGAACATCAGCGGCGTAAGGAGCTACATCTCTGTCTTTACTGTGGAAATTCTGGTCATTTTGTTAAAGACTGCATTCTTCGCAAGCCAGGTAATAGTGACAAATCTCAGTATCATAGTGCTCATGTCTACAAGTCATCCACAGTATCCGATCCTTCTGCTGCTGACGGGGGTATCAAGAAGGCTACTCTTCTGAGAGAGACTCAAATTTATGACTGGGGTCCGGTGGTTAAAAGACCTTATCCCAAGTTGGGTGTCCAGAGAAGAATGTTCAAGCCATTTACAGTCACAGAGGAGTCTGTGTCCACAGCCCCAGGAGGGGCGTCTTCAGAGCGTCCAGCCCCAGGAGGGGCGTCTTCAGAGCGTCCAGCCCCAGGAGGGGCGTCTTCAGAGCGTCCAGCCCCAGGAGGGGCGTCTTCAGAGCGTCCAGCCCCAGGAGGGGCGTCTTCAGAGCGTCCAGCCCCAGAGAGTCTACAGAGTGCTGCCCAGCCAGAGAGTCTACAGAGTGCTGCCCAGCCAGAGATTCTACAGAGTGCTGCCCAGCCAGAGATTCTACAGAGTGCTGCCCAGCCAGAGATTCTACAGAGTGCTGCCCAGCCAGAGATTCTACAGAGTGCTGCCCAGCCCCGTGAAGAGGGGGCTCTTGCCTCAGCCCAGCCCCGTGAAGAGGGGGCTCTTGCCTCAGCCCAGCCCCGTGAAGAGGGGGCTCTTGCCTCAGCCCAGCCCCGTGAAGTGGGGGCTCTTGCCTCAGCCCAGCCCCGTGAAGTGGGGGCTCTTGCCTCAGCCCAGCCCTGTGAAGAAAGGGCTCAGCCCGTCCCGGTTCCAGCCGGTCCAGCAATACTCCAGGCCCTGCCTGGTCAGTCCGTCCCGGTCCCAGACGGTCCAGCAATACTCCAGGCCCTGCCTGGTCAGTCCGTCCCGGTCCCAGACGGTCCAGCAATATTCCAGGCCCTGCCTGGTCAGTCCGTCCCGGTTCCAGCCGGTCCAGCAATACTCCAGGCCCAGCCTGGTCAGTCCGTCCCGGTTCCAGCCGGTCCAGCAATACTCCAGGCTCCGCCTGGTCAGTCCGTCCCGGTTCCAGCCGGTCCAGCAATACTCCAGGCTCCGCCTGGTCAGTCCGTCCCGGTTCCAGCCGGTCCAGCAATACTCCAGGTTCTGCCTGGTCAGTCCGTCCCGGTTCCAGCCGGTCCAGCAATACTCCAGGTTCTGCCTGGTCAGTCCGTCCCGGTTACAGCCGGTCCAGCAATACTCCAGGACCAGCCTGGTCCGTCTCCTTTGGCTCCAGCCAATTCAAGTATCCTCGGATCCAATCCAGTCCTACTCGTCCAGCCAAAGCTTTCTTCAGTTTCATCCTCTAAGCCTGCCAAAGATAGTCCAAGTATCTCCTTCCGTAGGAATCCGACCATTCAGGTTGGTCATGTAGGAGTCTCTCCTAGCTCAATACTAAGTTCTCCGCCAAAGAATTTAAAGTTACAGTGCACTTCTAGGTCATTTTCAAACTGTGTATCTAAAGGAGATTCGTATTTTCCGTTAGACTTGGACTCAGACTCTGAATTTGATCCAGTTTATGATGCTACTCCTTTCCTGGGAGGTGCTGTTCCTTCCTGTTATGCTTCCATGCATGAAGAGGTTCCAGAATCACCCAAAGGCTCTACAGGTCTCTGTATGAAGGGTCCTCGTTATGGAACAAGATTTGGTTTGAGCCTCGGTGGAGTGCTAGCTTCGAAAGCACAATCTTCTCGCACTACAAAACGAGGAGAGGAACCTTCTACAGTTTACTCCTCAGTCCTTTCGGATGAAGGAAATTCCAGTCTTGTCTATGATGGATGGTCTACCTGTTCTGAAGATGAAGATCAGGAAGACTTCTAAAGAATCCAGCTTAAGTTTTGTTCTGGACCCTCTGGTTTCCACTTTTTAGAAGCTTTGTGTACAAGTTATTCATCAAGTTCCTCTAAGATTCAAGATGGGTGTCCGGAGTCCACCCTTGAAGAGGGGGATACTGTCACAATCCTGACTGTAGGTTTATATTTGGTGACTTACCCCTGCCATCTGTCCTGGATCCTGTGTCTTTTCACTCACGGAGTTAAACAGCTTGTCAGCACTATGAGTTTTCCTGAGTTCTCTGCCTGAGAGGTAATCAGCTCCACCTGTGGTGATCTCCTGTGTGAGGCTGAATTCAGTAATCTAAAAGCAAGCATCCTGTGTTTTGCAGAAGTCCAGGCTTCAGTGTTCTCTTGGCCTGCTAGGCCTCATTCTACATCACAGCCTTGGCTAGAGTAGTCACATGACAGTGACATCACCTAATCCTGCCCACCAATCATCAAGGACCAGGAAGTATAAATCAGGAGGCTGAGTTGGAATCTGGGCCAGTTCCTTGTGTCACATACAGCCTTGTGTGGGTCTTAAGCTGAGCTCCCTAAAGGTAACCTTTGTACCTAAGTTCCTGTGGAAACGCTGTTCCCTTGTTACCGTTTGGTTTATTTGTGTGTTGCCATTTGATTTCACCATTTCCCTGAGTCTCAATGTAAAGGTACAGCTGCAATGTTTCGTCTTAAAGGCACAGTACTGAATTCCGTGTTCTCCACTGAAAACCACAGCTGTCGTGTTTCAGTTTTACTACTGTTGTAGTTGGGATCTCCAGGGCTCAGTACCTCGTGCCTCAGCATCTCCGTGCTTCCAGCATCTCCGTGCCTCAGTATCTCCGTGCCTCAGTATCTCCGTGCCTCAGTACCTCCGTGCCTCAGCACCTCCGTGCCTCAGCACCTCCGTGCTTCCAGCACCTCAGTATCTCCGTGACTCAGCATCTCCGTGCCTCAGCACCTCAGTGCCTCAGCATCTCCGTGCCTCAGTACCTCCGTGCCTCAGTACCTCCGTGCCTCAGTACCTCCGTGCCACAGCACCTCCGTGCCTCAGTACCTCCGTGCCTCAGCATCTCCGTGCTTCCAGCACCTCCGTGCCTCAGCACCCCTACGCACCCCAGTGTCTCTACGCATCCCAGTGCCTCCACGCACCTCAGTGTCTCCAAGCACCTCAGTGCCTCCACGCACCTCAGTGCCTCCACGCACCTCAGTGCCTCCAAGCACCTCAGTGTCCGCAAGCACCTTAGTGTCCGCAAGCACCTCAGTGTCCGCAAGCACCTCAGTGTCCGCAAGCACCTCAGTGTCTCCAAGCACCCCGTGCCCTTTAGCACAATTATACCTGGTATTCTTCACTGATTCATCAGTGCCTTTCCAGTTCTGTCTTTCAGGAGACCTTCAGCATGCCTCCTGTCTGCCGACCTAATCCTGCATGAGAACCTAGATTCGGCCATCTCTGCTGCGGTTCCTCTTCCCAGTCACCGGGAGAAACCCAGAGTCCACAACAGTCCCAAACCAGGTCAGTGGTAGTATTCATATAATCCTCCAGTCGCCCGCACAGACTTCACTAACACCGGGTTCACAAAACCTTAGTCATGACACCAAGATACTGATTTGCTGGCAGTCTATTTCTTCTCCCACTCTGAAGGAATGGTTCAAATTGATATGTATAGGTCTATGGAGCAGGGACATATGGTGAGCTAAATAGCTCAGGAGGCACTGCCTAGCACCAGGGCCAGATTTACATAAAATATATGATCCAAAGCGTACATCTAGGCATTATACACAGGTGCAGCAGTAGAAACTCCTGGAAATTTGGTGAGTTTTGATCAGAGATGTGCGGAAAAGTTAGCCAGGTAAGGCACTGCCTCACCTGCCATAAACTTTTTACGCCACAGTTTTGGCTCTAAAAATGATCAGAATAATGCAAAGAAGATATTTCAAACATATTCTTTGTATTTTTTATATACTTTATACAGTAAAAACTCTGGCACAAATGTCAGACAGGAAAGGCTCTGTCTCACCCCACCGCACATCACTGCTATGGAGATCCTCCAGGTAACTCCGGAGAGGAATCAGGAGTTCACGGCAACTTGCCAAACGTGGTTGGAATTTAAATAAGTATTATGGGGTTTCCAACTCTTACCCTTCCTTCTTTTTTCCCTTCTGTCCCATATCCACCCCCTTTTTTGTGCGTTGTCTTTGTTTTTGTCAGGCTCTTGTTTGTTCTTATATATTTTGTTTGAATTACACTGGGTAATGTTTTATGGATACTGTTGGTAGATTTAGCATGTGTTTTCATGATCATCTCATGTTGTGTGCGGTCTTTATCTCGCAGTTTGTTGTATTGCTTTATGACTAGTCTGCATTTTATTTTCAAAAATCAATAAACATATACAGGTTGAGTCTCCCTTATCCAAAATGCTTGGGACCAGAGGTATTTTGGATATGGGATTTTTCCGTATTTTGGAATAATTGCATACCATAATGAGATATCATGGTGATGGAACCTAAATATAAGCACAGAATGCATTTATGTTACATATACACCTTATACACACAGCCTGAAGGTCATTTTAGCCAATATTATTTATAACTTTGTGCATTAAACAAAGTGTGTCTACATTCACACAATTCATTTATGTTTCATATACACCTTATACACACACAGCCTGAAGGTCATTTAATACAATATTTTTAATAACTTTGTGTATTAAACAAAGTTTGTGTACATTGAGCCATCAAAAAACAAAGGTTTCACAATCTCACTCTCGCTCAAAAAAGTCCGTATTTCGGAATATTTGGATATGGGATACTCAACCTGTATTGAAAAAAAAGACATTGTAAAAGCTAAAAAATATGTCTAAGTATGCAACTAATCTTATATTTTACTTTCAGTTTCATGATGATGTCTTTCACAGAAACAGATTTTATTTTACGGTGGATAGTGGATGTTTATAAAGCCATTATATTTTCATGATTCAGCATTTTTATTTTCGGAATTTGTTTGTATTCATTTATTGAAAAAAAAAAAAGGATAAATGCAAACTGGAGCCCATGCTGTGAGATGTGAATAGTCCTTTAAATAACTAAATTCACTAAATAAGGAAATCTGCTAAGAACTGCACATCTATAACTGAAACAAAAAAAGCATTGCACCCAGATTCTAGCTACCACTGCACTGATTTGGGTGGCTGTCTGTCTATCTAAATACACATTATATATAAAGACACAAGGGCGTAGCTAACGTAGGTGCAGTTGCTATAGGGCCCAGAGCTGAGAGGGGCCCACCTTCCCTGCCAAAGTTAGCTGTGTTACAGATGTAGGGATGTTCATTTCTGCTGCGATACGGCTTGCCGCATCGCACACCGGACTGTGACTATTTGCAGCTGGTGATTGTTCTATAAATTCCACTAGGAATTAATAAAGTGATGGCTGGCTGCAGGGATTTGCAGCCAGGCACGCCATGCAGCATGCCGCATTGCAGCAAAGATGAACATGGCTACAACTGTCTATCATAACTTCCAACTGTCTCATTTACCTTGGACTGGACTGTACTGCTGTGTCACCCATGGGCCGCAGTATCCCGCAGTGGGGGGAGAGGCCGCAGTTGGGAGGCCCTCTCTCACTTGCTGCTCTGCTTAGCAAAGCACCAATGGATAGATGTTGTGCGCATGCATACATGGGGGCATGGCCAGCAGCTCACAGAGGGCTGGGCATGCCCCCATAATGATGAAAATGGGGGCGTTGCTCACGACTGCGGCATTCATGCAACACCATGCCCCTTTCTGGGAGGCCACACCCCCTCTTCAGGCCAGCCGTCTTTGCCGCATAGAAGAGTCCTGCCTTGGGGGTGAAGAATGTTGGGAGGTACGGTTATATACATTTTTCCCCATTGGTGGTACATAGCAGTGATGTGCAATGAGGTGAATGGCTGGGTAGGCACACACGGGGATGGGTCTGAATGCTGGGAGCCTGTCTCACCCCCTACTACTCACTGTAACTTTCGCCTCACTAGACTAAGGTACCATTGTCTATTGAATCTCCTACCTGCATCCCTGTGTCTTCTCTTGCTGCTGCTGACTGAGCTTCGACTACAGTACACTTCCTGGTCACATGGCACATCCAAGTGTCCATCAGTGCACAAGACACCCCCCACACTCAGAGACATGCCTCTATTAGCTACCTTTCTGTGTAGCTTTACTGCTCATGGTGTGGCCCCGCCCCCAGCTCTGCAAAGCATCTAATTTCCTTCCTCACCTCTGTCTCCCTGCAGCTCCAGGGATCTCCACATTACTGATGAGCGTTAACTATAAAAAGGATTACAATAAACAAAGAAGATGTTTATAATATAAATATCTTCTTTATACTATTATAATTGTTTTCATATAAAATATCAGGTGGTTGACAGGGAGTATGACAGGGAAGGCTCTGCCTGCCCTAACTGCATGTCCCTGGTACTGTACATATGGGCCCTTACAACTGTTGCCTTGGGTCCTACAATATATCTAATTATGCCCCTAGAGCTGCTCATTGTATTGAGGTATAAAATCAACTGGAGGGCATTATGTTATATAACATGAACTGGGGTACTGTAATACGGCACAATATGAAGTGGAGGCACTATAGTGACGCATAATATGAACTGGGGTCACTGTAATGTGACATAATATGAACTGGGGACACTGTGGGGGGTAATTCAGATGTGGATGGAGTTGCGTAGTATCGGATATCGGTACTTTGCGCATGTGCGGGACCTGTTCTGCGTATCCGGAAGACTGGCGAAGGATGGTGACAGACTGTCAGTAAGTGACAGTCTGATGCTATTTGGGAGTGTGCAGAGGGTGGCGACAGCACTGCAGGGGAGGTCAGAGAACGGAGATTTCCTGACCTCTAGGTAGCATGGGTCACACAGCCGGCAGATGGTGTCAGATGATCCGATACTGTGTCCTTGGATGCAGTTGGGATCAGTAATACAGGAGAAGGTGTAACACTTCCTGCTGCATTACCACATTCAGCTACCGCTGCTGCTTCTATGTAAGCAGCAATAGCAACTCCAACCACATCTCAATAAGGACCTGTATGTCATAATGTGAATTGGGGGTGCTGTGTTACTTAATGTGTACTGGCAGCCCTACAATGTGACATAACATGAACTAGGCTACTACTATGGGGCATAACATTAAGTAAGGTACTACTACGGTTCAGTAAATGAACTACTGTAGGCAGTGACGGACTGGGGGCCGAACTCGGCCCTGGCATTTGCGTGCACGCACGCACATGACAGGGGCGAGCGCACCGTGAAAGGGGGTGCATGGACACTACCGACGGGGGTGTGCCGCGAGTCAGAGGGCGTGGACTTGCAGCACGCCTCCATTTCCATGGAGACACGTGGGGGAGCGGCCAGACTAGAGAGATGGAGCAGCGCAGACGTTCCCGGCTCTCTGTGTTACAGGAATGGCCCACCAGAGCTTCTGGCATTTGCCAGAATTGCCAGATGGGCAGGAGTCCGGCCCTGAATGTAGGGATCTATTATGGGGCATAGAAATAACAACTGCTGCGGAGAGGTGTTTCTCTAGAAGCACTGGTACAGGAGCCCCTTCAACATGTTGCTATGGGTCCCAAAAAGTTCTGTATATGTAATCACATACAAATACATACATGGGAATGTAGAAGTGGCAGTGTGGAATATAGACGTGTATTGTAAAGTTTTACAATCAAAGCATTAGGGGTAGTATAACATTCCACTTCTACCTGTGTATGTAGAAATCAGGAGGGGGCACTTCATAATGCATTAACAGAGCAAAACATTTTATTTTATTTTTTGCAGCTGTAAATAAATAAAATATGCATACCACAATGAAAATATATGTAGGCAAGTAAACTGCTTATGGTTTACAACAAGGTGAACAATGCAGATGCTTCCACAATAATCAATAGCAATATATAATGTATGATACCAGCACTGAAGTACTGCTCAGGAATAACACGTGCCGGGCCACTGTACAGCTCATTATTGTGGTATAATCAATTTTCTATGGCATCCTGTGCCTGACAAGTGTCCTGTCTGCAGACTTATAACTGGCAACATCCAAAATCTAAGACCTACTGTATATGTACACTACACTTGAGAACTGTCATCTACTGTGAGTTATTGGTTCCTTACCACATGCGTTTAAGTTTCTTACAATATTGGTCTATTACTGTTGCTGTTCTGGTCTAATATATAAAAAAGATATGATAGGACATGATATCATATGATACATGTGCGCTCACCTGCTTTTCTGTGAGAATAACACGTCCCAGCAGTTGATCCTCCAACCCTTTCATGGTGACAGTAAAATCAATAACAGCTGTCTTTGCACTTATCTCAGGAGTGTAAGCTGGGTTTGCCAGTTTAGTCGTGATATAAAGAGTGAATCCTTTCATAACGTCTACTTCTTTATCACCAACTTTTACCTGTTAGAAACATAAAAGTCAATAAGTGAGAAATACCAAGCATTGTAAAAGTTTCCTTTTCCAGTAATAAATAGTTAGAAATAATTGAAGGCAACTTTAGTGTTATTTAATGCAGTTGTAGAAATATGTCAAATTAGTATACTATTATTTTAAAGTAATAAATGTGCAATTATCATTTGCCATTGAAGAACAAAATAAGAATTTACTCACCGGTAATTCTATTTCTCGTAGTCCGTAGTGGATGCTGGGAACTCCGTAAGGACCATGGGGAATAGCGGGCTCCGAAGGAGACTGGGCACTCTAAGAAAGAATTAGGACTACCTGGTGTGTACTGGCTCCTCCCACTATGCCCCTCCTCCAGACCTCAGTTAGGGAAACTGTGCCCGGAAGAGCTGACACAATAAGGAAAGGATTTGGAATCCCGGGTAAGACTCATACCAGCCACACCAATCACACCGTACAACTCGTGATACTATACCCAGTGAACAGTATGAACAACAACTGAGCCTCTCGAATAGATGGCTCCAAACAATAACCCTTTAGTTAGGCAATAACTATATACAAGTATTGCAGACAATCCGCACTTGGGATGGGCGCCCAGCATCCACTACGGACTACGAGAAATAGAATTACCGGTGAGTAAATTCTTATTTTCTCTGACGTCCTAGTGGATGCTAGGAACTCCGTAAGGACCATGGGGATTATACCAAAGCTCCCAAACGGGCGGGAGAGTGCGGATGACTCTGCAGCACCGAATGAGCAAACTCAAGGTCCTCCTCAGCCAGGGTATCAAACTTGTAGAATTTTGCAAACGTGTTTGAACCCGACCAAGTAGCAGCTCGGCAAAGTTGTAAAGCCGAGACCCCTCGGGCAGCCGCCCAAGAAGAGCCCACCTTCCTCGTGGATTGGGCTTTTACAGATTTAGGCTGCGGCAGTCCAGCCGCCGAATGTGCAAGTTGAATCGTGCTACAGATCCAGCGAGCAATAGTCTGCTTTGAAGCAGGAGCACCCAGCTTGTTGGGTGCATACAGGATAAATAGCGAGTCAGTTTTTCTGACTCTAGCCGTCCTGGAAACATATTTTTTCAGGGCCCTGACTACGTCCAGCAACTTGGAATCCTCCAAGTCCCGAGTAGCCGCAGGCACCACAATAGGTTGGTTCACATGAAAAGCTGATACCACCTTAGGAAGGAATTGGGAACGAGTCCTCAATTCCGCCCTATCCATATGAAAAATCAGATAAGGGCATTTACATGAAAAAGCCGCCAATTCTGATACACGCCTGGCCGACGCCAAGGCCAACAGCATGACCACCTTCCACGTGAGGAACTTTATCTCCACGGTTTTAAGTGGCTCAAACCAATGCGACTTTAGGAAATCCAACACCACGTTGAGATCCCAAGGTGCCACTGGGGGCACAAAAGGGGGCTGAATATGCAGCACTCCCTTTACAAAAGTCTGAACTTCAGGCAGTGAAGCCAGTTCTTTTTGGAAGAAAATCGACAGAGCCGAAATCTGGACCTTAATGGAACCCAATTTTAGGCCCATAGTCACCCCTAACTGTAGGAAGTGCAGAAATCGACCTAGCTGAAATTCCTCCGTTGGGGCCTTCCTGGCCTCACACCAAGCAACATATTTCCGCCATATGCGGTGATAATGTTTTGCGGTCACATCTTTCCTAGCTTTAATCAGCGTAGGAATGACTTCCTCCGGAATGCCCTTTTCTTTTAGGATCCGGTGTTCAACCGCCATGCCGTCAAACGCAGCTGCGGTAAGTCTTGGAACAGACAGGGCCCCTGCTGCAGCAGGTCCTGTCTGAGCGGCAGAGGCCATGGGTCCTCTGAGATCATTTCTTGAAGTTCTGGGTACCAAGCTCTTCTTGGGCAATCTGGAACCACGAGTATAGTTCTTACTCCTCTCCTTCTTATTATTCTCAGTACCTTGGGTATGAGAGGCAGAGGAGGGAACACATAAACCGACTGGTACACCCACGGTGTCACTAAAGCGTCCACAGCTATCGCCTGAGGGTCCCTTGACCTGGCGCAATATCTTTTTAGTTTTTTGTTGAGGCGGGACGCCATCATGTCCACCTGTGGCCTTTCCCAACGGTTTACTATCTTTTTGAAGACTTCTGGATGAAGTCCCCACTCTCCCGGGTGGAGGTCGTGTCTGCTGAGGAAGTCTGCTTCCCAGTTGTCCACTCCCGGAATGAACACTGCTGACAGTGCTATCACGTGATTTTCCGCCCATCGGAGAATCCTTGTGGCTTCTGCCATCGCCAACCTGCTTCTTGTGCCGCCCTGTCGGTTTACATGGGCTACCGCCGTGATGTTGTCTGACTGGATCAGCACCAGCTGGTGTTGAAGCAGGGGTCTTGCCTGACTTAGGGCATTGTAAATGGCCCTTAGTTCCAGAATATTTATGTGTAGGGAAGTCTCCTGGCTTGACCATAGTCCTTGGAAGTTTCTTCCCTGTGTGACTGCCCCCCAGCCTCGAAAGGCTGGCATCCGTGGTCACCAGGACCCAGTCCTGTATGCCAAATGTGCGGCCCTCTAGAAGATTAGCACCCTGCAGCCACCACAGCAGAGACACCCTGGTCCTTGGAGACAGGGTTATCAGCTGATGCATCTGAAGATGCGATCCGGACCACTTGTCCAACAGATCCCACTGAAAGATCCTTGCATGGAACCTGCCAAATGGAATTGCTTCGTAGGAAGCTACCATCTTTCCCAGGACTCGCGTGCAGTGATGCACCGACACCTGTTTTGGTTTCAGGAGGTCTCTGACTAGAGATGACAACTCCTTGGCTTTCTCCTCCGGGAGAAACACTTTTTTCTGGTCTGTGTCCAGAACCATCCCCAGGAACAGTAGGCGCGTTGTAGGAACCAGCTGCGACTTTGGAATATTCAGAATCCAGCCGTGCTGTTGTAGCACTTCCCGAGATAGTGCTACGCCGACCAACAACTGCTCCCTGGACCTCGCCTTTATAAGGAGATAAATATGGGATAATTAAAACTCCCTTTTTCCGAAGGAGTATCATCATTTCGGCCATTACCTTGGTAAATACCCTCGGTGCTGTGGACAGACCAAACGGCAACGTCTGGAATTGGTAATGACAGTCCTGTACCACAAATCTGAGGTACTCCTGGTGAGGAGGGTAAATGGGGACATGCAGGTAAGCATCCTTGATGTCCAGTGATACCATATAATCCCCTTCGTCCAGGCTTGCAATAACCGCCTTGAACCTTCTTATACAAGTGTTCAAGGATTTAAAATTTAAAATGGGTCTCACCGAACTGTCCGGTTTCGGTACCACAAACATTGTGGAATAGTAACCCCGTCCTTGTTGAAGGAGGGGTACCTTGATTATCACCTGCTGAGAATACAGCTTGTGAATCACCTCCAGCACTGCCTCCCTGTCTGGGGGAGCTGTTGGCAAGGCTGATTTGAGGAAACGGCGAGGGGGAGACGTCTCGAATTCCAGCTTGTACCCCTGAGATACCACTTGTAGAATCCAGGGATCCACCCGTGAGCGAGCCCACTGGTCGCTGAAGTTCCGGAGACGGGCCCCCACCGCACCTGGCTCCGCCTGTGGAGACCCAGCGTCATGCGTTGGACTTAAAGTAAGCGGGAGAGGACTTTTGTTCTTGGGAAGTGGCTGTATGGTGCAGCTTTTTCCCTCTACCTCTGCCTCTGGGCAGAAAGGACGCTCCTTTAACCCGCTTGCCTTTCTGGGGCCGAAAGGACTGTACCTGATAATACGGTGCTTTCTTTGGCTGTGAGGGAACATGGGGTAAAAATGTCGACTTCCCAGCTGTTGCTGTGGAAACGAGGTCCGAGAGACCGTCCCCAAACAATTCCTCACCTTTGTAAGGCAAAACCTCCATGTGCCTTTTAGTATCTGCATCACCTGTCCACTGCCGAGTCCACAATCCTCTCCTGGCAGAAATGGACATTGCATTAATTCTAGATGCCAGCCGGCAAATATCCCTCTGTGCATCTCTCATGTATAAGACTGCGTCTTTAATATGCTCTATGGTTAGCAATATAGTGTCCCTGTCGAGGGTATCAATGTTATCAGACAGGGAATCTGACCACGCAGCAGCAACACTGCACATCCATGCTGAAGCAATAGCCGGTCTCAGTATAATACCGGAGTGTGTATATACAGACTTCAGGATAGCCTCCTGCTTTCTATCCGCAGGCTCCTTTAAGGCGGCCGTATCCTGAGACAGTAGTGCCACCTTCTTTGACAAGCGTGTGAGCGCTTTATCCACCCTAGGGGATGTCTCCCAACGTATCCTGTCCTCTGGCGGGAAAGGGTACGCCATTAGCAACTTTTTAGAAATCACTAATTTCTTATCGGGGGAAGCCCACGCTTCTTCACACACTTCACTCAACTCATCAGATGGGGGAAAAACCACTGGTTGCTTTTTCTCCCCAAACATAATACCCTTTTTTGTGGTACCTGGGTTAATGTCAGAAATGTGCAACACATTTTTTATTGCCGTAATCATGTAACGGGTGGCTCTGTTGGAATGTACACTAGTCTCATCGTCGTCGACACTGGAGTCAGCATCCGTGTCGACATCTGTGTCAGCCATCTGAGGTAGTGGGCGTTTTTGAGCCCCTGATGGCTTTTGAGACGCCTGGGCAGGCACGGGCTGAGAAGCCGGCTGTCCCACATCTGCTATGTTGTCAAACCTTTTATGTAAGGAGTTGACACTGTCGCGTAATTCCTTCCACATATCCATCCACTCAGGTGTCGACCCCGCAGGGGGTGACATCACATTTATCGGCACTTGCTCCGCCTCCACATAAGCCTCCTCATCAAACATGTTGACACAGCCGTACCGACACACCGCACACACACAGGGAATGCTCTGACTGAGGACAGGACCCCAGAAAGTCCTTTGGGGAGACAGAGAGAGAGTATGCCAGCACACACCACAGCGCTATATAATGCAGGGAGTTACACTACACAAGTGATTTACCCTATAGCCGCTATATATATAGTATTTGCGCCTAAATTTAGTGCCCCCCCTCTCTTTTTTACCCTATTGAGCCTGGAAACTGCAGGGGAGAGCCTGGGGAGCGTCCTTCTAGCGGAGCTGTGAGAGGAAATGGCGCCAGTGTGCTGAGGGAAATAGCCCCGCCCCTTTTTCGGCTGACTTCTCCCGCTTTTATAATAATAATGTGGCAGGGGTATTTTACACATATATAGCTTCTTAGGCTATATTATGTGTGATTAGCCACTTTAAGGTACTCTAATTGCTGCCCAGGGCGCCGCCCCCCCAGCGCCCTGCACCCATCAATGACCAGGGTATGTGGTGTGCACAGGGAGCAATGGCGCACAGCTGCAGTGCTGTGCGCTACCTTAATGAAGACCGGAGTCTTCAGACGCCGATTTCCGTGAAAATCTTCATGCTTCTGGCTCTGCAAGGGGGACGGTGGCGCGGCTCCGGGACCGGACGACCGAGGCTGGGCCTGTGTTCGATCCCTCTGGAGCTAATGGTGTCCAGTAGCCTAGAAGCCCAAGCTAGCTGCAAGCAGGTAGGTTCGCTTCTCTCCCCTAAGTCCCTCGTTGCAGTGAGTCTGTTGCCAGCAGATCTCACTGACAATAAAAAACCTAATATATACTTTCTTTACTAGAAGCTCAGGAGAGCCCCTAGTGTGCAACCAGCTCGAGCCGGGCACAGATTCTAACTGAGGTCTGGAGGAGGGGCATAGAGGGAGGAGCCAGTGCACACCAGGTAGTCCTAATTCTTTCTTAGAGTGCCCAGTCTCCTTCGGAGCCCGCTATTCCCCATGGTCCTTACGGAGTTCCCAGCATCCACTAGGACGTCAGAGAAAACAGTGCAACATCAATCACTTTGTGGGCTGATACAATATTCAGAAGAATGGAGTCTATCAAATCACTATGAACCAGCTGTTACTGATGCATTACTCCAGAGTCCATATATTCAAAGCTGAAATGGCTACCTCTGCTATATACTGTGGGCTATAGATGCTTTCTAAGTGATCCAACAAGGCTTCATATCACCATATCATTGACTGAAGTATCCTCAAACAGGGGTGTTGAGACGGTGCACAGCCTTTGGTGCATGTAAAGAGGGCACTGGTATTTAAAACTGGGCATGGCTAGGTTTCTCACACACACACACACACACACACACACACACACACACACACACACACACACACACTTGGCCACTTCCACTAGTGCTGGGCCTAAAAAATCTCCTGGCAGACCTTTTCACAAGTTCTCAAAACTAAATGAGCCCTAGTATGGTTGCCACATAAAACCAAAGGACAAGGGTCTACTGTATATTTCCAAGTGTTTTATAAACCAATAAGTACTGTTACTTCTCAGTTCAACAATGGGCACATCTCATAATTTTTTCATGGGAAAATACTAAACTGCTTAGCTTTTCCAGAAAATAATAATAATTTCATCTTACTTTAAAAGTCGATCCAGACTTGATGAAGTTTTTCTCCAGAACATTGTCAAGTGCTGGGTCAAGTTCCTCTCCAACATCTTCTATCATGAGAGGTCTTCCCAGCGAAAGACTATCCTCCAGGTGAGTTCTGAAATACTTGTGATTCAGGGATGTCACCTGTGGACATATGTTACAAAAAGGTTAGTATATGCATTTTGATAATAACTTGGTAGCTACAGTATATGATATCTTCTGAAAATGCTGACATCATGCTTCCAATATTACTGTAATCACAGGTACTTTTCTTTTCAATGCACTTGTATGAATTGCTTTATAGTTTTACATTTTATCAATGACATTTTATGCATTCTAATACTCATACAACAAATAGCAAAGCATGCAAAAGACATATGCACAGATAGACAAGTTCTCCTTATGTAAATCATGAAGCTGTTCAATATGAGCCCCAGAGATCTCCTCCAGGGATAAGTCTATGCTGCTGGAGTCATCATGGATCTTATGTTACTACAATCATATTGCACTGCTCATATATTATGTTAAAAAGTAAAATAAAATGTTTCAAAATACCACAAAATGCCACAAATCAGACACTTCCTGCTGTTCTTTAATGTGTATTGGATGCAGAACAGCTCGGAACACAACCTCCCGCACAACATAAACACACCTATAATCATTAGTTTACAGCGAATACAGATTTTATTGTTTCAATAAATTAGTAATATTGTCATTATAAGCAAAATTAGAATTGTATGGTTATCATGAAAATGTTAGCACTGTTCAGTGTCTCACAAATGAGTGTGTAAGAAATCAGTTCTGCAACATCCAGAAAATCATTTAAATAAAAATGGAATATAAGATCTACATATTGCAGCAGCAGTTGCTGAGTCTAATCTAAATTCAGAACTATACCTAATTCTTTATAGCATTTGACTGGATTTTATGTTCTGTAACAAAGAATAAGATAAATAAAATTATAATTGGGATTTCATGTTTATAGTATCCCAACAGATTTATTAACAACATATGGGCCATCACTATTCAGTGTTAATTACCAAGCTGCCAGCGGATCATTGCTAAGTGTCACGTCGGTAAAGTTTCAGAGACACATAGGAAATGAGGGAAGTTTAGGCATTCTCTTAAAAAAATACTTATTTACAGGAATCAAGCTACAATCTCTGCAAAGAGATTCCGCTGAACTGTATACATTTGTCATTGGGATGAGAAAATGTGTGAAACTCTGGCAAAACTACTTTAAGGGTATAGAAGACTGCATTCATATAACCCCATATGCAGGATACAATATATTTTCTCTGATGTGGCTGTGTGTGATATCTGTGGAGTAGACAGAATGGAGCATGGAATATGCGCAGAAAGTGCAATAACTGTCTGATACCCCTTTTCCACTAGCTCAAAAAACACGGGTAAATGCACGGGGGCGCGCATTTACCAGTGTTTTTTGCTAGTGGAAAAGGGTCCCCTCGCAAACACCCGGATCAAGTGACCCGTGAATCCTACCCGGGTAGCTACCTGGGTAGGACACGGGAATGATCTGGGTAGGGTTGTAGTGTAAATGGAAGCCGTGTCGATGCAACATGGCTCCCTATTTACACTGTATGGAAGGGTGGTGCTGGGACCGCCGCCCCTGCTGCATCACTAGCAGCATCACCAACCCGGCAATATGCCGGGTTGGTGAGCGCCGTATAGAAGGGGGCTCTAGCATGGGTCGCAGCTGTGTCAGGCTCCCGGCTGCAACTCGTGCTAGCTAGTGGAAAAGGGGTATGAGAGAATGTGGCACAGAGGTGTGTGTTATGATCCAGGCTATTTCAAGTAGGAATAGGCCTGTTAATAAGTAGTGTGATATCAATGTATGATCAAGATATCTGATTGATGTATCAATCAGATATCTTGAGAAATGTATTGAGAAACATGTCTGTGAATGACACCGGGTTTGAGAGTTAATTGCCTTGCACTATTTACTCCGGCACACCAGGGGTCCAGGGACAAACTATTGAACAACCCTGAAATTCCCCAGTAAACCACTCAAAGGTTTGTACTATGTGGAAAGGTGGCAAGCTTCAGTGCTCTTCCTCTGAGCTTATAAAATCTGTCTAGGTCTGTATATTGTGGCAATTTACATTGCAAAGGAACAGACCTACAGAAGAAGTTAATTACCCTAGGATCTGGTATGGGACAATTATCAGAGCCTTGAATCTGTAAAGAAAAGCAACCAGGGTAAGGCCTGCAATTCAGGGAGATCTGCTAACATTTTCCTTCCTGGCCTGTGTCTCTCAGAACCGGACATTTGTTTACACAAGAACCATAGCCAGAGCTTCAAAGGCTATTAGAAAATAAGGCCATTCACCCCTGACAGAGTGGCTGGGAAGCCCAATATGAGCTGAAACTCAATACCTTCCCTGCTTTGGAAGGGTTAAAAAGAATCCTAAAGAGGGAGGCTGGGGGGGGGGGGGGGAGTGCAGCCTGAGTTTTAAATAGGAGAAACACAGGCTGGAAAGTGTTCATTCTGCATGAGGCTATCAAAGGTGACAGATGATCCATAAGTCGCCAAATGTGAGGCCTCATCCATAACTATTGAATCCAAAGAGACTGGATTGGTTTGTTTTTTTATTTATTTCCCTATTTTTTATTTTATTTGAAATTGTATTTACGTGTGCGACTTTCTAACTATTATATTCTTGTAACTTTTTTTCTGTAACAATAAGCTTTGAAGTTTTGACTTGGATTAAACATCTAATCTTATTTCTGTTATCTGTGCTTTCGAACCTAAAGCCTAGACAGAGGTCAACGTTACCTACTTTTTAAGTATTAATAATTTTGTGTGCGGGTGAGAGCAGAAGCTCGCCCTGGGCGTGGTCCCTCAAAGTCGCTTGGCCTGGCTGGCGCAGCGACTGGTACTTCTGCTGGTGGCAGTTACCGCATGGATTTACCACACACGCTGAGGTAATCAGTAAGGTGTCACGGGCAGCGTTCTCAGATTGGTGAATCGCTGCACCAGGATCGTGACAGTGTGTATTACAGCTGGGTAAACATGCTGCAGGATATTCAGGAATTTGTAAAACATCATGCAATAACTCTGCATGGGCAGTAAGGTAGGAAAGTAATTACCCTACCTGTAACTCATTGTTCTTCTCTTTATTTTTTATCCAGATTTTCCCCTGTCCCTGTGGGTCTATAAGGAGGGGGAAGCGAGATGCTTTGGTGACGATGATTCCATTCTGGATGGAGAGGTCATCACTAGGAAGCCCTTGAAGGTTCCATTCACCAACTGTAGCATTGTCCACAAGCATAGAGATCAGGTTGAGATCCTAAATAAAAATACAAAGCACAGTAACGTGGGGTTTATACACACCTGTAAATATCTTACACACATCATTGTATATATATATATATATAGATAGATAGATAGATAGATAGATACTATTACTCCCCCTCCAAAGGTCTAACCAATGTGACATGCAGATCAACTGTTGGGGCAACTACAACTATAAGGAGGCAATCATTGATCTTCAGTAGAGGACTATTCAGTGATCAGGAAAATTATTCCTGGAAACAAAAGATAAGGATTGCAATATTTTACAGACTCATACCCACAAGATGATAAGAAAGCTACAAGATTAAATGTTTGTATTCTGCATTCAGTTAGGCATCAGGGTGGGTATGTGGGTGTTAATATATCTTGCACTCATGACAGGAGCTGCCTATCACACATGTCTAAAAGGTATACAAATAATATCCTTAGTGTTGGATTATTTTAGGTCTGACAGTTTTATCACATGTTGAGAGGTAGTGGACTAAAGTACTTCAGCAAGAACTCTAACTTACAAGTCAGAACTTTCCTATTACAATGTCATTTTTTTGGTCCATAAACCTCAGATGTCATTTATTTGAGTCTTTGAACCATGACAGGTACTCTGTGCTTTTGCAACCAAGAAATATAGAACTGACAGAGAAAATTAATTCAAATGTCCTGTTCTTAGACAAAACCAACAGTGACAATAAATGCTGGCACTTTCAATCACTTTTTTCCAATCTAAAATAACAAAGAAAGGAAGACGGGACTGGTTCTAATTCTTGTAGATTTTAAAACAATCTATTTTCTAAAACAAAACTTTTTGTGCTTTGTATTTAGGGCCCAATTCAGCATGGATCGCTATTGTGCTGTAATCGCTATTTGGTGATTTCTGCACGTGTGCATGTGCGTACGCTGGTGCGCGCATACGCAAGGTCTTAAACTGCGTTCCCTTCAGAACGAAGTCTAAGTCCTGACAGGGGGGGGGGGGGTGACGGGGCAGCAGAGCTCATTTTTTGGGCATCGATGGCCATTTGGGGGAGCGGTCCAGACAACGGAGGCGTGTCCGGACCGTCTGTGGGGCAGGCTGTGGCGGCAGCGTGACAACACACGCATCCGCTGCGAGCCTAAACATGATGGGTAGCCGTCTGCTTTCACACGTAGGCTGCAAAGACAGCGGTCTACCTTAATCATGCCAGTGCTTCGCTGCTTAGTGAAGCGTTCGCATGTTAGCTGGGGGGGGGGGGGGGCAGGACCCGGTATGCAGGGCGGACTTGCCCTGTGCTGGTTGTCACCCTGCATTTTAGTGTAACGAGTTGTAGTTGTGCGATTTTTTTGCACAACTACAACTCATGCTGAATTAGGCCCTTAAATGTCAGGGGGAAAAAAACAGTATATTTGAAGAGACCTTTTCAGTTAGAGAATTATTAGCTGCACAACTAGACTACACACACCCAGTCACCAACTGACTCCAATAATATAGTGTAGCTGCCAACACAGGAATACGGACTGTATACAAGCCACACTGTGCAATGAATCTCATACACTGCAAAGCACAGGAGATGCTACACCCAGGAGGAGAAATGGATGGGCACACCAGTGTAAGCAAGAGGGTCTGTACCTTTTCCTTTCACCTACATATTCTTATTTTAGGAACCTAAATTTATTGAATTTAGTTTAATTATACAGTTAATGCTTTGGAAATGTCTACAAATCAACTGATTCATACAAAGAGAAGCCAGTATAAGTGCAAGTGCAGTAATGGCAAAAGCTCTTGGTGCAGGCACTTGCATCCCCTTATACTTCATGTACATATTGGAGCCATTGTAGATGGTAAAGGTTGGAATGGTGCAGCAGATAGACAATCCATAATAAAGACACAGTCACTTTGGAGATCTGGTTCAGGGTATTGAAGTATATACAGCCATATACACTATCACTATCGTGGGGTGACTGTAAGTGAACCAGGCTTCTCTCCCCTCTCCACCATACAAAGTAGGCTAGATTGATGTATATGCAGAGGCAGAACTCTGGGAGGCAACGGAGTCAGCTGCCGCCGGGCTCCTGCTTTGAAGGGGGGCACCTCTCCTCCTGTTCCGTGTGTTCAGCAACATTAATCAATTAAGTTAATTGACAGCAGCCGGTATCTCTCCGTAGCCGACTTCCCCACTAGTCACTACACCTTACAAATCACACCCTCTTTATTATAGATACACTGGAAGCAGATATCTTACTGATGAAGCTATTTGCCCCTATAAAGGAAGCATGAGAATTCTAACTATATGAAGTTATTTCTCTGACAATTACAAGTAACTTCATATAGTTAGAATTCTCATACTTCCTGTGCAAGAGCAGATATCTCCACCAGTAAGGTGCATGCTTCCAGTGTAATAGGTTGTGGGTTCCAATCCTGGATATGACACTTGCAAATAACTTGTCAGAGAAATAATCAGTATTGTGAGTGACTGAGCAGATCTATGTACTGTGTGGCTGGACCCCTACATAGATCTGCCTAGTTGCAACGGTTTTGTAGTAGCTTCATATAGTCAGAATCTGCAGGCTTGCTATGCAGGAGCAAATATATACAGTATATATATATATGGGGGGTCACCAATATTTTTCTTGCCTCCGGGCAACTGGGACAAACTTACGCCACTGTGTATATGTAACCTGTTATCTGATGAGAGAATTTGGGACTGACGAGAGACACACACAGAAGCACACCGAGAGTCCTCCTGAGTCCTGTCCCAGGCCCCAGTGTGTTAGTAGTACAGAGCATCCTGCTATTCTTGCATGTGATAAGATACATTTTATTTTTCTATGTGTATTTTAAGGTTGTTTATGCTGTCTTTGTTCCACTGCAAGAAAACTTGATAAAATAGTTGTCTTTCAATTATGTTGAGCTATAAACTGTACCTAGGCATTATTAAACCACTAATATACACAATTGGTTTTAAATTGATATACACAATCTCATTTCCCCCTCGAGCACACTGCTTCACGTGCTGACAAGATGTGAAGGCCGGAGGAGTGGCTGCGGGTTCCCCTGTCTTAAATCGGGCCACCCAAAGGCATAATCTGGCCTTGCAATAACCAACTATATGACCTGGTCAGTAAAGCAGCCAAGTCCATCCTCAAGGCAGGCTCTGGAAAATACCAAAACTCTCAAACTCCACGTCCTACCATAGTTAGAGCCAATATTGGTAGGATGTTGCCCATTATTATACATAAACAGTCTTTTATTCTAGAAAATCTCTGATCATGATATTTAGTGTCTGTGTACTTGAAGTCCAAATATTTCTGCACAATCAGTTGGCTACACACTAGTTTTGGAGCTGCCCAATGAGCATTCTGGTAACTTTTCCCTTTTTAAAAAAAAACTATTTACAAGGATTTAATTTGTTGTAAATTTTATGTTTTCTCACTTGATCCTTATGGTATAACTTTGAGAAGTATTATCAGCCTGTTCAATGGTTCTTGCTTACTGCCAAAAACCAAGGAAATATATACACATCCTGATGCAAGAAGTGACCACGTGGAAAAAGGTAAATATATTGTTTATAACAATAGGTTTAATGTTTTAAAGATAGGGTTTTTGTTTTTTTAAATATATATTCATTACCCATAAAATCTAATTCATGATATACCAAATCTCACGTCACTCTATTGCTAGGAAAAGGGTCACCCGGGTAGGTGCCATTACAGGTTCCATTTCTGAACGAAACTGCAGAACTGTTAGTAGACAGCAATGTGCACTGTGTTTTATTCAATAATCAGCTCTTAAGGGCCGTATTCACGTCCCAATTTGGGGAGAGATGTGTGCTGAACGAACCGCTCAGCACACATCTCTCCCCCCGCTCAGCACAGCGCAATGTGTGCTGAGCGTGCGGGGGGAGATGGGGGGGCTCTCATTTCACCCAGCGGGAGAAATGAGCGACCTGCTAGATTGAGCCTGCATGCAGGCCAATCTAGCACCAGCGATAGCGATGCGCGTGGCTGCGCATCGCTATTGCTGTGGGGGGTACACACGGAGAGAGCATGCTTAAAATCTAAGCAATCTAGTCAGATTGCTTAGATTTTAAGCAGCGATCACTCCGTGAGTACCCCCCTTTAGTGTTGATAGTTATTTTACAGTATGTTATTCTTAATGAGGTTAATTATCTTAACACCGTACACTTCTACTGTATGTATTGCACTTATCAGTTTTCAATCATCACTTACTTTGACAAGGATAACAACAATTAGTTTCTACTTTGATAACACAAAGGAAAATTGGTATCAGAAGGCAGAGAGAGGTGTCCTGTTCAATAGTATTTATACAGCAGCCAAACCCACTTTTGTCATTTGTGACCAGTTGTACTGTACACAATCTGTATTTTTGATGGGATATTTAAAGTTATATTTTGCTACATGAGATGATGTGGTATTCTGTGGAGTTGATGTTCATGAACAATAAAGCTGGTTGGAGAATAGTACCTATGGTGACCACAATCCTTTAACACAGTGGTTCTCAACCTCGGTCTTCAAGTACCCCCAACAGTTCATGTTGTCCAGGTCACCTAGCAGTTGAACAGGTGTATTCATTACTCATTTATACATTATAAAAGACCCACAGGTGGAGCAAATTATTTCCCTTGCAATCCTGTGAGGAGACCTGGAAAACATGAACCGATGGGGGTACTTGAGGATCGAGGTTGAGAACCACTGCTTTAACACGTCAATGTATTGCCTACTTACAATTCTTCATAGAGCCAAGTACATTTTGCATTAAAATGTGAACAGTAAGTTTGATTTAAACATATTGGCATGGTCTGGTTTCCTATATTCATATTAGCATGGTATGGCTTCCTGTATTCATATTAGCATGATCTGCTGTCCTGTATTCATATTAGCATGGCCTGGTTTCCTGTGTTCATATAAGCAGGGCCTGGTTTACTGTATTCATATTAGCATGATCTGCTGTCCTGTATTCATATTAGCATGGCCTGGTTTTTTGTGTTCATATAAGCAGGGCCTGGTTTACTGTATTCATATTAGCATGGCCTGGTTTCCTGTATTCATATCAGCATGGTCTGGTTTCCTGTATACATATCAGCATGGTCTCGGTTTCCTGTATACATATCAGCATGGTCTGGTTTCCTGTATACATATCAGCATGGTCTCGGTTTCCTGTGTTCATATCAGCATGGTCTGGTTTCCTGTGTTCATATCAGCATGGCCTGGTTTCCTGTATTCATATTAGCATGGTCTGGTTTCCTGTATACATATCAGCATGGTCTCGGTTTCCTGTGTTCATATCAGCATGGTCTGGTTTCCTGTGTTCATATCAGCATGGTCTGGTTTCCTGTATTCACATCAGCATGGTCTGGTTTCCTGTATACATATCAGCATGGTCTCGGTTTCCTGTGTTCATATCAGCATGGTCTGGTTTCCTGTGTTCATATCAGCATGGTCTGGTTTCCTGTATTCACATCAGCATGGTCTGGTTTCCTGTGTTCATATCAACATGGTCTGGTTTCCTGTGTTCATATCAGCATGGTCTGGTTTCCTGTGTCCTGTGTTCATATCAGCATGGTCTGGTTTCCTGTGTTCATATCAGCATGGTCTGGTTTCCTGTGTTCATATCAGCATGGTCTGGTTTCCTGTGTTCATATCAGCATGGTCTGGTTTCCTGTGTTCATATCAGCATGGTCCATACTTGCCTACCTGACCCTCTCCATGAGGGAGAAAATGCTCTGTTCCTGGACTTTCCTGGTAATGTATGATTGCCATCACCTGTGGTGAGCTAGTTAATTGATAAGAAAGGTGTTTCACCACAGGTGAAGGCAATCATACATTACCAGGAAAGTCCAGGAACAGAGCATTTTCTCCCTCATGGAGAGGGGCAGGTAGGCAAGTATGGCATGGTCTGGTTTCCTGTGTTCATATCAGCATGGTCTGGTTTCCTGTGTTCATATCAGCATGGTCTGGTTTCCTGTGTTCATATCAGCATGATCTGGCTTCGCTTCCTGTATTCATATTAACATGGTTTGGTTTCCTGAATTCATATTAACATGGTCTGGCTTTCTGTATTCATATTAGCATGCTCTGGTTTCCTGTATTCATATTAGCATGGTCTGGTTTCCTGTATTCATATTAGCATGGTCTGGCTTCCTGTATTATATTAGCATGGTCTGGTTTCCTGTATTCATATTAGCATGGTCTGGCTTCCTGTATTATATTAGCATGGTCTGGTTTCCTGTATTCATATTAGCATGGTCTGGCTTCCTGTATTATATTAGCATGGTCTGGTTTCCTGTATTCATATTAGCATGGTCTGGCTTCCTGTATTATATTAGCATGGTCTGGTTTCCTGTATTCATATTAGCATGGTCTGGCTTCCTGTATTCATATTAGCATGGTCTGGCTTCGCTTCCTGTATTCATATTAACATGGTTTGGTTTCCTGAATTCATATTAGCTTGGTATGGCTTTCTGTATTCAAATTAGCATGGTCTGGCTTCCTGTATTATATTAGCATGGTCTGATTCCTGTATTCATATCTATTTTTTGCAAAATAGTCCTGGGTGACCACCGAAGTACAGCTGTGTTTGTTGGCAAGTTACAGAGAAATATTTAATGCCTTAACTACAGTACGTTAATGCTGTCTTCCATGCTGCATAAATTGTTGTGACATGATAAGAAATCCTCTCAGCATGTGCTCCAGCCATATGATGATTTCCTTCTAAATAGAAATGTTAAATGTATAAATACTATGAAAATGAAGCTACCAGTAAGTGAAAGATGAATGTCAACCTTTTACAATGGGTGGTTTTCAGTTTGCCGGCTGTCGGGGCGCACAGTATACCAGCGCTGGAATCCCAACACCCGGCATACCGATACCTTTCTCCCTCTTGGGGGTCCACAACCCCCCTGGAGGGAGAATAGAGTGGCGCACGTAGCGCACCACCGTGCCCGCAGCGTGGCGAGCGCAGCGAGCCTGCAAGATGTTCATTTGCGCTCGACACGCTGTCGGGATGCCGGCGGACGGGATTCCGGCGCCGGTATATTGTGCACCGGGACCCCGACAGCCTGCATACCATACTACGAATGTTATGATTCCCAGCTGTATCTATTCCCTGACATCAGGGGTCACCAACTTCATTGTGTAATCTGACTGTTCAATGGTCAGGTGATTGCCTAATCACCAGTATGATACACCTAACTCCTGGCTGTCTAGGGCTATCTGATCCAACACTCAATTCTGGCTCATCAATTGTCTCTGGTCTCTAGTGTTGCAGTGAGTCCTGTGTCATTGTGTGTGCAAGCAGAGGAACTTCTGACTACCTACCATTCTTTATTTCTTTAATTTTCCAGGACTTTATTTAGTATCTGCCATTATTTTCACTCCTGACTCGAGAGTTACTGCCAGCTTATTTTTTATTTATCTGGGGCTTTAATACTGCAGTTTACTCAGTTTTGTTTATTTGGGACTTCTCTCATGTCTGTATACCAGTTACCAAAATACATATCATATTAGCTTGTGCAACTGCACCCAGGGGGTTGCTGACACTAACTATTTTTGCAATCTCCTCTAAGCTTCATAATAAAAGAATAAACTCTGAGGAGCATCCATCAAGTGCACTTCAGCACCGATCCCCAGGCAGGGACTTCTTTCCCCTCAGAGGCAGACAGCGCACACAACATCAATCCCGTCTATATGGCATGTGGGGACTGTCAGTGTGGCATTTGTTGTGGGATGTGGGGAGGGTCAGTGTGGCATTTGTTGTGGGATGTGGGGAGGGTCAGTGTGGCATTTGTTGTGGCATGCGGGGAGTGAAATGATAATGATGAAGTGAAATGATTAATGATGAGAAGATCTGCATGTTCAGCTGGGCAGCAAGGAGAACCACGGCGCAGCGTGGTGCACACAACAGCAATCCCGTCTCTATGGCATGTGGGGACTGTCAGTGTGGCATTTCTTGTGAGATGTGGGAGGGTCAGTGTGGCATTTGTTGTGGGATGTGGGGAAGGTCAGTGTGGCATTTGTTGTGGGATGTGGGGAGAGTCAGTGTGGTATTTGTTGTGGGGTGTGGGGACGGTCAGTGTGGCATTTGTTGTGGCATGTGGGGAGTGTCAGTGTGGCATTTGTTGTGGGATGTGGGGAGGGTCAATGTGGCATTTGTTGTGGCATGCGGGGAGTGTCAGTGTGGCATTTGTTGTGGGATGTGGGGAAGGTCAGTGTGGCATTTGTTGTGAGAGTTGGGGAGGGTCAGTGTGGCATTTGTTGTGAGAGTTGGGGAGGGTCAGTGTGGCATTTGTTGTGAGAGTTGGGGAGGGTCAGTGTGGCATTTGTTGTGGGATGTGGGGAGGGTCAATGTGGCATTTGTTGTGGCATGCGGGGAGTGTCAGTGTGGCATTTGTTGTGGGATGTGGGGAAGGTCAGTGTGGCATTTGTTGTGAGAGTTGGGGAGGGTCAGTGTGGCATTTGTTGTGAGAGTTGGGGAGGGTCAGTGTGGCATTTGTTGTGGGACGTGGGGAAGGACAGTGTGGTACTTGTTGTGGGATGTGAGGAATATCAGTGTGGCATTTGCTGTAGGATGTGGGGACTGTCAGTGTGGCATTTGCTGTGGGATGTGGGGAGGGTCAGTGTGGCATTTGTTATGAGAGGTGGGGAGGTTGTGGCATAGGGAGGTAAACGTTGCATGTGGAGACACGTGATGTGGTCCAAGTGGTATCATTTTATCTGTTCTTGTCTAGGTCAACCTCTCAGCACTTTTCTCACCTATGGCAGCATTCTGCCCTTTTCCTCTCAGCACAAGCATCTCTGCCTATCCTGTCTGCACCAGCCTCTCTTCCCTTCCTCTGGGAAGCCTCTCTGCCCATACTAAGTATGTACTAAACTCTCTGACCATCCTCTGTCTGTGCCAGCCTTTCTGTCCATCCTTTGTCTGCAGCAACCTTTCTGTTTATCCATTGATTGCACCATCCGTTCTTCCCACTGCCTCTCCCTGTCACCCTCTCTCTCTTATCACCCTCTGCCTATCAACCTCTCCCTGTCACCGCCTGCCTCTCACAATCAACCTCTGCCCATCATACCCTGCCTTTCCCTTCACTTCTCCTCATTACCCACTCCCTGTGCCTGTCTCCCTCTCTGTCACCCTCTACCTCTCCCCAGTGTTACCCACTGCCTCTCCCCAACGTCACTAACTTCCTGTCTCATTTGCAGGAGGATGCACATTTATAGTTTGCAGGGGGACCCGAACACCCTAGCACTGTCCCTGAGCAGAGCTAATGTTAATCTTGAAGGGTAGGAGATGACCATATAAATAAACAAGATCCTCAGCCCCTTGAACTGCATTAAGTAGTAGGAAAGGGGGAGGAAAAAAACTGTCTATTTTGAAATTAGAGAAATTAAATCAAGTAAGTCCCTCTACTCATGATAGTGTATCTCCCTGACCCCTCGGAAGAACAGGAATCACCCTTCCACAAGTTGGCAGGATGCAGGCTTCATGATTTACAATAAAGCACATCATTGTGACCATTGGGGCCATAATAATGTAAATCTCACCAAAATGCCTCAAGCACTTGCCATTCGGAGTAAGCCGATGGAACTGAGGGCCAAGATGGCAGATTCAGCAGGGGTCCAAAAGTTTTCTCTGTTTGAAGGGAGGAATTGGCCGAAATGAGGACATTACTAATTACTTACACTTGGCAGAATAGAGAGACACATACAGTACAATTCATTTTTAACCCAAGATAAGAATGTGCAATGTTCAGAAATCACATAATTAATGTTCCTAAAGTCTATTCTGAAGTCTGCAGAAAGTTCATAGAGCATATAATAAGAAAGGTAAACATTAGATTAGGTTGTTGTGCAGCACATCACTTTTGGGTTATAGATATAGTTTTTCTCAAATATATTTTATTTTCCAAATACAACTTAAAATGCTCTGTTCCACCAAATAATAGTTATAGAACACCAAATCCTGTATGATTGATAGCAAAATCAATAGTAATGTGCAGAAAACCGATTTTGTTTCAGTGTCTGTACGTGAGGAACATGCTTCACAAAGGAAATTCTGAAAACAAAAACTAATTTCTGTATAAATCCTTTAAGGAACACTGTCACAGATTGGCACAAGAAACACATTTTACTTACAAGATGTTGCTGTTTTCTAGCAGTTCGGCAGTCACTTGTCCCTGCAGGTAAGGTTTTCCAGAAATCCTCAGCACTGGGACATGGGCGCCACCATCTTGTGTCAAGCCAGGTGACCGCAAGCCAGCCAGACAGACTGGGACCAGTCTGGCTGAACATGACTGCTGCAGCCAATCCACATCCAGGGCACCCTATATAAATCTCTTCAGATGCTTCTTCCAGTGCCAGTGTAACTTCTGTGTTTTCTGTATGTATACCTGTACTGTTACTCAGAATATTGGTTCCACGGTATCCTGTTCAGCAAGTCCTGATGTTTCCAGCTGAAGGTGACCAACTTTTATCCAACTAGTAAAAGATGAATGTGTCTTCATGCATCTTTTCTGCAGTTGGCACGCCAGGTCCCGTGAGACTCTGCTAAGGTCGGGCATTTTTTTTTTTTTCAAATCTAGATGCAACACAGGATGTGCGGTGAGGTAAATGGCTGGGCAGGGACTCACTAGTACCAGAGCCAGATTTACACACAATATATGAACGTTAGGGTTCATCTGGACATTATACACAGGTGCAGCAGTATATTACTGGAAATTTGGTGAGTTTTGATCAGAGATGTGCAAAAAAGTTTGTCAGGGGAGGCACTGCCTCACCTGTTATGGACTTTTTACTCCACAGTTTTGACTATAGAAATGACTAGAATAATACAAAGAAGATACTTCCAATATATTTTTAACTGTATATAGTCAAAACTCTGGTGTATACTGGAGTATGACAGGAAAGGCTCTGCCTCACCTCACCACATGTCACTGATGCAACACAATGTGACTAGAACGCACCAGGAGACTCTACTGACAGGAAGATAAGAGCAATGGGTGGAACTGGACTGGAGCTGGTATTTAGTCAAGAAGCAGATCCAAACCTGGTGACATTCTTTAGCCGGGCTGGACCAGCAGTCAGTTAGAGACAGAGCTGGAATTGGTATTACTCTCTGGCCAGGCTGGACCAGTAGTAGGGACCGAGCTGGAACCGGTATTCCTCTCTGACTGGGCTGGACCGGCAGTAGTTAGAGACTGGGCTAAAAATAAGAATTTACTTACCGATAATTCTATTTCTCGTAGTCCGTAGTGGATGCTGGGAACTCTGTAAGGACCATGGGGATTAGCGGCTCCGCAGGAGACTGGGCACAAAAGTAAAGCTTTAGGACTACCTGGTGTGCACTGGCTCCTCCCCCTATGACCCTCCTCCAAGCCTCAGTTAGGATACTGTGCCCGGACGAGCGTACACAATAAGGAAGGATTTTGAATCCCGGGTAAGACTCATACCAGCCACACCAATCACACCGTACAACCTATGATCTGAACCCAGTTAACAGCATGATAACAGAGGAGCCTCTGAAAAGATGGCTCACAACAATAATAACCCGATTTTTGTAACAATAACTATGTACAAGTATTGCAGACAATCCGCACTCGGGATGGGCGCCCAGCATCCACTACGGACTACGAGAAATAGAATTATCGGTAAGTAAATTCTTATTTTCTCTGACGTCCTAGTGAATGCTGGGAACTCCGTAAGGACCATGGGGATTATACCAAAGCTCCCAAACGGGCGGGAGAGTGCGGATGACTCTGCAGCACCGAATGAGAGAACTCCAGGTCCTCCTCAGCCAGGGTATCAAATTTGTAGAATTTAGCAAACGTGTTTGCCCCTGACCAAGTAGCTGCTCGGCAAAGTTGTAACGCCGAGACCCCTCGGGCAGCCGCCCAAGATGAGCCCACCTTCCTTGTGGAATGGGCTTTTACAGATTTTGGCTGTGGCAGGCCTGCCACAGAATGTGCAAGCTGAATTGTACTACAAATCCAACGAGCAATAGTCTGCTTAGAAGCAGGAGCACCCAGCTTGTTGGGTGCATACAGGATAACAGCGAGTCAGATTTCCTGACTCCAGCCGTCCTGGAAACATATATTTTCAAGGCCCTGACTACGTCCAACAACTTGGAGTCCTCCAAGTCACTAGTAGCCGTAGGTACCACAATAGGTTGGTTCAGATGAAACACGGAAACCACCTTAGGGAGAAAATGAGGACGAGTCCTCAATTCCGCCCTGTCTGAATGGAAGATCAGATAAGGGCTTTTACAGGATAAAGCCCCCAATTCTGACACGTGCCTGGCCGAGGCCAGGGCCAACAACATGACCACTTTCCATGTGAGATATTTTAACTCCACAGATTCAAGTGGTTCAAACCAATGTGACTTTAGGAACCCCAAAACTACATTGAGATCCCAAAGTGCCACTGGAGGCACAAAAGGAGGCTGTATATGCAGTACCCCTTTTACAGACGTCTGAACTTCAGGTAGTGAAGCTAGTTCTTTCTGGAAGAAAATTGACAGGGCCGAAATTTGAACCTTAATGGACCCCAATTTTAGGCCCATAGACACTCCTGTTTACAGGAAATGCAGGAATCGACCTAAGAAATTCCTCCATCAAGGCCTTACTGGCCTCGCACCACGCAACATATTTTCGCCAAATGCGGTGATAATGCTTTGCGGTTACATCCTTCCTGGCTTGACCAGGGTAGGGATGACTTCATCCGGAATGCCTTTTTCCTTCAGGATCCGGCGTTCAACCGCCCTGCCGTCAAACGCAGCCGCGGTAAGTCTTGGAATAGACAGGGTCCTTGCTGGAGCAGGTCCTTTCTTAGAGGTAGAGGCCACGGGTCCTCCGTGAGCATCTCTTGAAGTTCCGGGTACCAAGTCCATCTTGGCCAATCCGGAGCCACGAGTATAGTTCTTACTCCCCTCCGTCTTATAATTCTCAGTACTTTTGGTATGAGAGGAAGAGGAGGGAACACATACACTGACTGGTACACCCACGGTGTTACCAGAGCGTCCACAGCTATTGCCTGAGGGTCCCTTGACCTGGCGCAATACCTGTCCAATTTTTTGTTTAGGCGGGACGCCATCATGTCCACCTTTGGTTTTTCCCAATGGTTTACAATCATGTGGAAGACTTCTGGGTGAAGTCCCCACTCTCCCGGGTGGAGGTCGTGCCTGCTGAGGAAGTCTGCTTCCCAGTTGTCCACTCCCGGAATGAACACTGCTGACAGTGCTATCACATGATTTTCCGCCCAGCGAAAAATCCTTGCAGCTTCTGCCATTGCCCTCCTGCTTCTTGTGCCGCCCTGTCTGTTTACATTGGCGACTGCCGTGATATTGTCCGACTGGATCAGCACCGGCTGACCTTGAAGCAGAGGTCTTGCTTGGCTTAGGGCATTGTAAATGGCCCTTAGCTCCAAAATATTTATGTGAAGTGATGTCTCCTGGCTTGACCACAAGCCCTGGAAATTTTTTCCCTGTGTGACTGCTCCCCAGCCTCTCAGGCTGGCATCCGTGGTCACCAGGACCCAGTCCTGAATGCCGAATCTGCGGCCCTCTAGAAGATGAGCACTCTGCAACCACCACAGGAGAGACACCCTTGTCTTTGGTGACAGGGTTATCCGCTGATGCATCTGAAGATGCGATCCGGACCATTTGTCCAGCAGGTCCCACTGGAAAGTTCTTGCGTGGAATCTGCCGAATGGAATTGCTTCGTAGGAAGCCACCATTTTTCCCAGGACCCTTGTGCACTGATGCACTGACACTTGGCCTGGTTTTAGGAGGTTTCTGACTAGTTCGGATAACTCCCTGGCTTTCTCCTCCGGGAGAAAACACCTTTTTCCGGACTGTGTCCAGGATCATCCCTAGGAATAGAAGGCGTGTCGTCGGGATCAGCTGCGATTTTGGAATATTGAGAATCCAACCGTGCTGCCGCAGCACTATCTGAGATAGTGCTACCCCGACTTCCAGCTGTTCCCTGGATCTTGCCCTTATCAGGAGATCGTCCAAGTAAGGGATAACTAAAACTCCCTTCTTTCGAAGGAGTATCATCATTTCGGCCATTACCTTGGTAAAGACCCGGGGTGCCGTGGACAATCCAATCGGCAGCGTCTGAAACTGATAGTGACAGTTCTGTACCACAAACCTGAGGTACCCTTGGAGAAGGGTAAATTGGGACATGTAGGTTAGCATCTTTGATGTCCAGAGAGACCATATAGTCCCCTTCTTCCAGGTTTGCAATCACTGCTCTGAGTGACTCCATCTTGAATTTGAACCTTTGTATGTAAGTGTTCAAGGATTTTAGATTTAAAAATGGTCTCACCGAGCCGTCCGGCTTCGGTACCACAAATAGTGTGGAATAGTACCCCTTTCCCTGTTGCAGGAGGGGTACCTTGATTATCACCTGCTGGGAATACAGCCTGTGAATGGCTTGCAATACTGTCTCCCTGTCTGAGGGAGACGTCGGTAAAGCAGACTTTATGAAACGGCGAGGGGGAGACGTCTCGAATTTCTTGAGACGGGCCCCCACCGTGCCTGAGACCGCTTGTAAAGCCCCAGCGTCATGCTGAGGACTTTGCGGAGGCGGGAGAGGGCTTTTGTTCCTGGGAATTGGCTGTTTCCAGTGGCCACCAGGTCTGTTAGACCTACCCCAAATAACTCCTCCCTTTTATAAGGCGATACTTCCATATGCCTTTTGGAATCATCATCACCTGACCACTGTCTTGTCCATAACCCTCTTCTGGCAGAAATGGACAGCGCACTTACTCTTGATGCCAGTCGGCAAATATCCCTCTGTGCATCACGCATATATAGAAATGCATCTTTTAAATGCTCTATAGTTAGTAATATACTGTCCCTATCTAGGGTATCAATATTGTCAGTCAGGGAATCCGACCAAGCCACCCCAGCACTGCACATCCAGGCTGAGGCGATTGCTGGTCGCAGTATCACACCCGTGTGAGTGTATATACATTTTAGGATATTTTACTGCTTTCTGTCAGCAGGTTCCTTAAGGGCGGCCGTATCCGGGGACGGTAGTGCCACCTGTTTAGACAAGCGTGTGAGCGCTTTATTCACCCTAAGGGGTGTTTCCCAACGTGCCCTATCCTCTGGCGGGAAGGAGTATGATGCTAATAACTTTTTAGGAATTAACAGTTTTTATCGGGGGAAACCCACGCATCATCACACACTTCATTTAATTCCTCAGATGCAGGAAAAACTACAGGCAGTTTTTTTATCACCCAACCTAATACCCTTTTTAGTGGTACTGGTATTATCAGAAATGTGTAAAAACATTTTCCATAGCCTCAATCATGTAACGTGTGGCCCTACTGGAAGTCATATTCGTCTCTTAATCGTCGACACTGGAGTCAGTATTCGTGTCGGCGTCTGTATCTGCCATCTGCGGTAACGGGCGTTTGAGAGCCCCAGATGGCTTTTGAGACACCTGGACAGGCACAGGCTGAGTCGCCGGCTGTCTCATGTCATCAATCTTTTGTAAAGAGCTGACACTGTCACATAATTCCTTCCATAAGCTCATCCACTCAGGGGTCGACTCCCTAGGGGGTGACATCTCTGTTACAGGCAATTGCTCCGCCTCCACCTCATTTTCCTCCTCATACATGTCGACACAACGTACCGACACAGCACACACACAGGGAATGCTCTGATAGAAGACAGGACCCCACTAGCCCTTTGGGGAGACAGAGGGAGAGTATGCCAGCACACACCAGAGCGCTATATATATATATATACAGGGATAACCTTATATAAGTGTTTTTCCCCTTATAGCTGCTGTATTGTTATACTGCGCCTAATTAGTGCCCCCCTCTCTTTTTTAACCCCTTTCTGTAGTGTAGTAACTGCAGGGGAGAGCCAGGGAGCTTCCCTCCAACGGAGCTGTGAGAGAAAATGGCGCCAGTGTGCTGAGGAGATAGGCTCCGCCCCCTTCTCGGCGGCCTTTTCTCCCGTTTTTCTGTGGAATCTGGCAGGGGTTAAAATTCATCCATATAGCCCTGGGGGCTATATGTGATGTATTTTCGCCAGCCAAGGTGTTTTTATTGCTGCTCAGGGCGCCCCCCCCTAGCGCCCTGCACCCTCAGTGCCCGAAGTGTGAACTGTGCTGAGGAGCAATGGCGCACAGCTGCAGTGCTGTGCGCTACCTTGGTGAAGACAGGATGTCTTCTGCCGCCGATTTTTCCGGACCTCTTCTTGCTTCTGGCTCTGTAAGGGGGCCGGCGGCGCGGCTCTGGGACCGAGCTCCGAGGCTGGGCCTGTGTTCGGTCCCTCTGGAGATAATGGTGTCCAGCAGCCTAAGAAGCCCAATCCACTCTGCACGCAGGTGAGTTCGCTTCTTCTCCCCTTAGTCCCTCGATGCAGTGAGCCTGTTGCCAGCAGGTCTCACTGAAAATAAAAAACCTAAAACTAAACTTTCACTAAGAAGCTCAGGAGAGCCCCTAGTGTGCACCCTTCTCGGCCGGGCACAAAAATCTAACTGAGGCTTGGAGGAGGGTCATAGGGGGAGGAGCCAGTGCACACCAGGTAGTCCTAAAGCTTTACTTTTGTGCCCAGTCTCCTGCGGAGCCGCTAATCCCCATGGTCCTTACGGAGTTCCCAGCATCCACTAGGACGTCAGAGAAACCGGTATTGCTGTCTGGCTGGGCTGGGCCGGCAGTAGGGTAGACACCGGGATGAAACCATTATTGCTCTATAACCGGGTTAGACCGGCAGTAGTTATGGACCGGGGTGGAACTGGTTTTGCTCTCTGACCGGGTTGGACCACCATTAGTTAGAGACCGGGCTGGAATCGGTATGATGCACTGTGGTGGACCGGGCTGGTACTGGTATAATGCACTGAGGTGAACCGGGCTGATACCAGGTACAGAGAATCACCCACAGCAGTAGCCTAGGATGCATATGGACAGCAAAGAAGCTCAGGATATTTACACCCTGAGCTAGACCATTATTGGAGGATTGGGTCAGCTGTACCAGGTCTGGCTTATCATTGGCAGTCCAGTGATCAGCTGACTGAGACACACATGGCGGCGTCCCATTGCTGAGCCCAACGGGAGCACCACTTATTTCCCACGGAGATCCCAGAGGCAAGCTTTCGAAAGACGCCAGAAGACCCCCACCAGGACAGGAGGGTGCAGTGTCGCAGTGAGTACCTGCACGCTGCTCCCCGACTCCTGACACAGCCAACTAGTTGGATGGGTGTAGGAAAGTTGGTGTGGTGTATGGCTAGCTTAAGTCTTGTGTGTTATTAATCAGCCATCAGCTGTTCCAGTCTGCTGATACTGTAAATAACTTTCCAGTGTAGCTAGTACAGCTCCTTGTTTCCAGTGTTCAAGCTTTCATTCAGCATAAGGCACGTCTGCCTGCTTCTATATTACATGCTTCTATATTATATCCAGTTTCAAGCCATTCAGCTGTTCCAGTTTACTGTTATCTGTTTCCAGTGTTCAAGTATTCCTACAGCAATAGGCACATCTGCCTGCTTCTGATCTGCATTCACAGTCAACAGCCATTCCTGAGGGTAGCTACAAGAGACTTGGAATTACAGCTGTCAGTAACTGCTGCGTGCAGCTTCTACACCTTCTGCATTCACCAACTACTCCTGTGCGTAGTGACGGTCACCCTGCACCTACAGTCTCCTGACATACCCGTGTGCAACAACTAATCAGACTCAGTATTTCATATGCCTGCAGCACAGCATTCAGGTCCTACCACTGCATCATTGACTGCTATATTGTCCTAGGAGTTACCTACTTCTGTACTATACAGTTCCACAATCACCTAAAGATTATATTTGCCAGCCTAGATGTGTGACTGTTGCTGTGTCTTTCTGCAGTATTCAATAAACTCCTCTTATAAGACAGAACTTGCTTAGACTCCTAACAAATCACCCAGTTGTATAAATAACGAGATTTATGGTAAGAACTTACCGTTGTTAAATCTCTTTCTGCGAGATACACTGGGTTCCACAGGAAATAACATTGGGGTGTAGAGTAGGATCTTGATCCAAGGCACCAACAGGCTAAGAGCTTTGACTGTTCCCAGAATGCATAGCGCCGCCTCCTCTATAACCCCGCCTCCGTGCACAGGAGCTCAGTTTTGTTAACCAGTCCAATGCAGTAGCAGGTAAAAGATGACAACCGTTAGTAGCCACATACACCACATTCTCACGACAGGAGGTGTAAGCAGCTAATGCCATACAAACCCAAAGAAGCTACGTGCGTCAGGGTGGGTGCCCTGTGGAACCCAGTGTACCTCGCAGAAAGAGATTTAACAACGGTAAGTTCTTACCATAAATCTCATTTTCTGCAGCGTGGTACACTGGGTTCCACAGAGAATATCAACGGGGATGTCCTAAAGCAGTACCTCATGGGAGGGGATGCACTGTTGCGGGCACAAGAACCCGGCGTCCAAAGGAAGCATCCTGGGAGGCAGATGTATCAAAGGCATAGAACCTTATGAACGTGTTCACTGAGGACCACGTAGCCGCCTTGCACAACTGTTCAAGGGTTGCACCATGGCGGGCCGCCAATGAAGGTCCAACAGATCGAGTAGAATGGGCCTTGATAGTCGCAGGAGCTGGACGACCAGCCTGTACATAAGCATGTGCAATCACCATTCTAATCCATCTGGCCAGGGTCTGCTTGTGAGCAGGACAGCCACGTTTGTGAAAACCAAACAGTACAAAGAGAGAAACAGACTTCCTGATGGGAGTTGTCCTCTTCACATAGATACGGAGAGCCCGTACCACATCCAAAGACCGCTGTTTGGAGGATAAATCCGGAGAGACAAAGGCCGGAACCACAATCTCCTGATTAAGGTGGAAAGAAGACACCACCTTAGGTAGGTACCCGGGACGTGTTCTAAGAACCGCTCGGTCACGGTGAAAAATCAGATAGGGGGACCTACAAGACAAGGCACCCAAATCCGATACCCGTCTAGCAGAGACAATAGCCAGTAGAAACAACACCTTAAGAGAAAGCCACTTAAGGTCTGCAGATTCAAGAGGCTCAAACAGAGACTCTTGTGATGCCTCCAGAACCACCGAAAAATCCCAAGGAGCCACAGGCGGGATGTAAGGAAGTTGAATCCGTAACACACCCTGAGTGAACGTATGAACATCAGGTAGAGTCACAATTTTTCTCTGGAACCAAACCAACAAGGCAGAAATATGAACCTTGATGGAGGCCAGACGAAGGCCCAATCCAGGCCCTGTTGTAGAAAGGCCAAAAGTTTGGCCGTACTAAACTTGTAAGCGTCATGGTTGTTAGTGGCACACCAAGCAAAGTAAGAATTCCAGACCTTACGATAAATCCGAGCAGTAGCCAGTTTACGGGCCTTCAACATTGTTTGAATGACCACCTCAGAAAATCCTTTGGCCCTCAGAATCGAAGCTTCAAGAGCCACGCCGTCAAAGCCAACCGGGCCAAATCCTGATATACACAGGGGCCCTGAATGAAGAGATCTGGGCGCTGTGGAAGTAGAAGGGGACGTTCTATCGAGAGACCCTAAAGATCTGAGAAACAATGCCATCTGGGTCACGCTGGAGCGATCAGAAGTAGGATTCCTCCTTCTTGCTTGAACTTCCTTAATACTCTGGGCAGGAGTGACACCGGAGGGAACACGTATGGCAGCCGAAAGTTCCATGGAATTGCCAGTGCATCCACGAACGCTGCTAGAGGATCCCTTGTCCTTGCTCCGAAGACCGAAACCTTGTGATTGTGTCGAGATGCCATCAGATCCACATCTGGTAGGTCCCACTTGTCCACTGGGAGTTGAAATACTTCTGGATGGAGGCTCCACTCTCTGGCGTGTACGTCCTGATGACTGAGAAAGTCCGCTTCCTAGTTTAGGACCCCAAGAATGAACACTGCCGATATGGTTGGCAGATAGCTTTCCGCCCACTGAAGAATCCTTGATACTTCCCTCATTGTCATGCGGCTTCGAGTGCCGACTTGATGATTTATGTATGCAACCGTGGTGGCGTTGTCAAACTGTACTTGAACAGGTCTGTTCTCTATTAAATGCTGGGCCAAGTTCAGAGCACTGAACACTGCCCGCAGTTCCAGACTGTTTATCGGGAGGAGAGACTTCTCCTTGGTCCCCCGACCCTGAAGAGAGTGCTGCTCCAACACCCCGTCCCAACTTCTCAGACTGGCATCCGTCATCAGAAGAACCCAGTTGGAGATCCAGAAGGAACGACCCTTGCTCAATCGTTGGTCCTGCAGCCACCAGCTTAGTGACAGACGGACCTCCGGAGACCAGGAGATCATTTGAGACCTGATCTGTTGAGACAGGCCATCCCACTTGGCAAGAACCAGTTTCTGTAGAGGGCGGGAATGGAATTGAGTGTACTCCACCATGTCGAAAGTTGACACAATGAGACCTAGCACTTGCATCGCCGAGTGTATCGACACTTGCAGACGAGATAGGAAGCATTGAATCCTGTGCTGAAGTTTCAGAACCTTCTCCTGAGGCAAGAACAACCGCTGGTTGTGAGTGTCCAACAACGCCCCCAGGTGCACCATGTTCTGAGCAGGGACCAGGGAAGATTTCTTCTAGTTGATGAGCCACCCGTGGACTTGCAGAAACTGGAGCGTCATATCCAGATGACGTAGGAGAATTTCTTGGGAATTCACCAGGATCAACAAGTCATCCAGAGAAGGGAGGATCCTGACCCCCTGATGGCGGAGTATAGCCGTCATAACTGCCATGACCTTCGTGAAGACTCGCGGGGCCGTGGTCAAACCATAAGGTAAAGCCCGAAATTGATAATGGAGGTTGCCCTCAGCAAACCTCAGGTACTGCTGATGCGACATTGCAATAGGAATATGCAGGTAAGCATCCTGTATGTCCAGGGAGATATAATCCCCTGGCTCCAAGGCCAGAACAATAGAGCGAAGTGTTTCCATACAAAACTTGGAGACTCTCACAAATTTGTTCAAGGACTTGAGGTTGAGAATGGGCCGAGAGGACCCATTCGGTTTCGGGACTAGGAACAGCGGTGAATAGTACCCCTTGCCTCACTGAACCAGAGGCACCTGTACCACCACTCCTGTGTCCAGGAGGGACTGTACCACCGAATGAAGAGTTTTTGCCTTCACCTGATCCAAAGGGATGTCTGTCAGGCAAAATCGATGAGGGGGACGATTCTTGAAGGATATGACGTAACCGTGAGTGACGACTTCCCGTACTCAGGCGTCGGAAGTGGTCTTCAACCATTCCTGGGTAAACCCTAGAAGTCGGCCTCCCGCCCTGGGATCCCCCAGATGGAGGCCCGCCCCGTCATGCAGCAAGCTTGTCCGTTTTGGAAGCAGGCTGACGAGCAGCCCAGGCACGTTTAGGATTGGGCTTAGAGGTTTTGGAAGTGCAAGCCTGTTTCGGGTACGCCTGACCTTTGCTTTACCTGAAGGTCGAAAGGAGCGAAAGAAAGTACTCTTAACCTTCGGCACCGAAGGAGCAGTACTAGGTAGACATGCTGTTTTAGCAGAAGCTAAGTCAGCCAATATCTTGTTGAGGTCCTCTCCAAAAAGAATGTCTCTCTTAAAAGGGAGCACCTCCAGGGTTTTCTTTGAATCCAAATCCACAGACCAGGACCATAACCAGAGAATCCGGCGAGCCAAAATGGATGTAGTAGAAGCCTTGGCCGCCAGAATACCGGCATCAGAAGCCGCCTCCTTAATGTAATGAGAGGCTGTGACAATATACAAGAGACATTGTCTAGCATTATCAGAAAAGTTGAAAGGCAGCTCTGCTTCCACCTCCTGAGCCCACGCTTCAATAGCTTCGGCAGCCCATGTCGCTGCAATAATGGGCCGAAGCACAGCTCCTGCTAGGGTGTAAATTGCCTTTAAGCAACCCTCCACACGCTTATCCGTCGGTTCTTTCAGAGAAGTGACGGTAGTTACAGGCAGGGTTGAGGATACCAACTGCAGCGCCATTTGCGAATCCACCGGCGGGGGTGTTTCCCAATTTTTACTTAGCTCTGTGAATTTCTTTCCCGGATTTTCCCAGAATTCCTGACGTATGTCAACTAAATGGTCAGAGCGAGGTAAAACTTGTTTAACAACCTTCTGACGTTTAAATCTGTCCGGTTTTTTAGAGGTAATATCAGGCTCTGGGTTGTCAGTAATTTGAAGAATTAGTCTGATAGCCTCCAATAAGTCAGGAACATCCACCTGTGAGACAGATTCCCCATCAGAAGTATCTGGATCAGTGTCTGTGGGGTCAGTATACACAACATCCTCATCAGACGAGGTGTCTGGGACGTGGGTGGATTGTGAGGAAGTAATGGCCCGCTTAGAGTACCCCTTGGTCTTAGGCGGGCGAGCGTTAGATTTCTGTTTAGTCAGTGAGTGGTTCAATTGCTGTAACTGAGTGGACAGGTGATCTGCCAATGGCGGATTAACCACAGGGACAATATGCGGTTGTACCGGCACGTGAGGTCCCATAGGGGGCGTAAGTCTAGTTACCTGCGTACTTAACGTGGAAAAAGTAGCCCAAGGTGGGTCATTATGAATTTCAGTTGCTACGGTCCCACTGGGGGGTAGGAAACCCCCAGAACCTGAACCCTCTGTTGCTATGTTTTGTTTCCTCTAACGTGTCTGCAGCGTCACCACCACACAATGTTGGATCAGCCGCAGCACCGTCGCCCCTTGTAGCTAACATACCTGTAAGCTCAATTCGCGGGCAACCCAGTACAATATCAGCAGTCTAGTACCTTAACAAGAACCCCCTGTGCAGTGTACTGTCACAAACAGAAAATTCAAGAAGTATATCGTGACTGAAAATCAGAGAAAAAATAAGAATTTACTTACCGATAATTCTATTTCTCATAGTCCGTAGTGGATGCTGGGGACTCCGTCAGGACCATGGGGAATAGCGGCTCCGCAGGAGACAGGGCACAAAAGCAAGCTTTTAGGATCACATGGTGTGTACTGGCTCCTCCCCCTATGACCCTCCTCCAAGCCTTAGTTAGGTACTGTGCCTGGACGAGCGTACACAATAAGGAAGGATCTTGAATCCCGGGTAAGACTCATACCAGCCACACCAATCACACCGTAAAACTTGTGATCTGAACCCAGTTAACAGTATGAGAACACAGAAGTAGCCTCTAAAAAAAGATGGCTCACAACAATAATAACCCGATTTTTGTAACAATAACTATGTACAAGTATTGCAGACAATCCGCACTTGGGATGGGCGCCCAGCATCCACTACGGACTATGAGAAATAGAATTATCGGTAAGTAAATTCTTATTTTCTCTAACGTCCTAGTGGATGCTGGGGACTCCGTCAGGACCATGGGGATTATACCAAAGCTCCCAAACGGGCGGGAGAGTGCGGATGACTCTGCAGCACCGAATGAGAGAACTCCAGGTCCTCCTCAGCCAGGGTATCAAATTTGTAGAATTTTACAAACGTGTTCCCCCCTGACCACGTAGCTGCTCGGCAAAGTTGTAAAGCCGAGACCCCTCGGGCAGCCGCCCAAGATGAGCCCACCTTCCTTGTGGACTGGGCATTTACAGATTTTGGCTGTGGCAGGCCAGCCACAGAATGTGCAAGCTGAATTTTACTACAAATCCAACGAGCAATAGTCTGCTTAGAAGCAGGAGCACCCAGCTTTTTGGGTGCATACAATATAAACAGCAAGTCAGACTTTCTGACTCCAGCCGTCCTGGAATTATATATATATATATATATATATATATATATATATATATGTTTGTTCTAGTGGTAAAACAGTTGCGCCTTCAGTGTTTGTGAATAAAGCTTTGTGAATCCTTTAGTGGTAGTAAAAGTATGCGTACCAGACATATGTAGAAAATTCGCTTTGTTTAAAAAGTCTTTGCATCTGGATGTTCTTTATTCGCACTGTCTCTCCATTCCCATCCGTCCGGTCATTGGTGTGGAGTTTGTACGTATATGCAAAAAGACAGTGTGTCAATGTGCTGCTCTTTTATAAGAGTGACTGAGTGCTATTTTTGTGCAAAATTAGCAGTAAAGTGAATATGTGCAAAGAGAGGTGCTGTGAGTGCTTTGTAAAAAGCATATAAGCAAATAAAGATGAGTTTTTAAAACTTGCAGTGTGCTGATTCCCTTTTTCCTTAGGTAATGTGCTTATATACCATTTTTTTAAAAGGTGCAGCACCAAGTATCTCAGTGTTTCAATGAGAGATATGTAAATATGAGGCACTGCCATCATTCCGTCATCAGGTCTATAAACCTTTAAAAAAAGTCCCATGTATATTTCCTCAGATAGGAGCGGAGTGCCGGTGTGGGCACACACCGGCACTCCGCTCCTATCTGAGGAAATATACAGATAAGCTTATATGAACTTTTAAATTGTACGAGTCCATTTATGTGTTTCTGTCGTTTTGTGTATTATTAAATGTTTTTTAAATAATACTGCACTATCAGAGGCCTTTCCTTCCCACATGGGACTTTTTTTAAAGGTTTATAGACCTGATGACGGAATGATGGCAGCATCTTTTTAATCCATGGCAATTATAGATGTAAGTGCCTCATATTTACATATCTCTCATTGAAACACTGAGATACTTGGTGCTGCACCTTTTAAAAAAATGGTATATAAGCACATTACCTAAGGAAAAAGGGAATCAGCACACTGCAAGTTTTAAAAACTCATCTTTATTTGCTTATATGCTTTTTACAAAGCACTCACAGCACCTCTCTTTGCACATATTCACTTTACTGCTAATTTTGCACAAAAATAGCACTCGGTCACTCTTATAAAAGAGCAGCACATTGACACACTGTCTTTTTGCATATACGTACAAACTCCACACCAATGACCGGACGGATGGGAATGGAGAGACAGTGCGAATAAAGAACATCCAGATGCAAAGACTTTTTAAACAAAGCGAATTTTCTACATATGTCTGGTACGCATACTTTTACTACCACTAAAGGATTCACAAAGCTTTATTCACAAACACTGAAGGCGCAACTGTTTTACCACTAGAACAAATTTGAACACTAAGTTCCCTTGGGAATTGGACATTTTGAAATCTGGTTGCGACACCATTCATTTGGGAGTGTTATTAATAATACGGTTTTGCACTGTTACTTGTGTAATATATTTATCTCCCAATTTAGGGATATCTGGTTATATTGTATTCAGGTTGTAGCGCTGTTTGCACCTTTTTTTCACACAATATATATATATATATATATATATATATATATATATTTTCAGGGCCCTGACAACGTCTAGCAACTTGGAGTCCTCCAAGTCCCTAGTAGCTGCAGGCACCACAATAGGTTGTTTCAGGTGAAACGCTGACACCACCTTAGGAAGAAACTGGGGACGAGTCCGCAGTTGTGCCCTGTCCGAATGGAAAATCAAATATGGGCTTCTGTAAGACAAAGCCGCCAATTCTGACACTCGCCTGGCCGAGGCCAGGGCCAACAGCATGGTAACTTTCCATGTGAGATATTTCAAATCCACAGATTTGAGCGGTTCAAACCAATATGATTTGAGGAATCCCAACACTACGTTGAGATCCCACGGTGCCACTGGAGGCACAAAAAGGGCTGTATATGCAATACTCCCTTGACAAATGTCTGGACTTCAGGAACTGAAGCCAATTTTTTCTGGAAGAAAATCTACAGGGCCGAAACTTGAACCTTAATGGACCCCAATTTGAGGCTCATAGACACTCCTGTTTGCAGGAAGTGCAGAAATCGACCTAGTTGAAATTTCTTCGTGGGGCCTTCCTGGCCTCACTCACGCAACATATTTTCACCACATGTGGTGATAACGTTGTGCGGTCACCTCCTTCCTGGCTTTGACCAGGGTAGGTATGACCTCTTCCGGAATGCCTTTTCCCTTAGGATCCGGCGTTCAACCGCCATGCCGTCAAACGCAGCCGCGGTAAGTCTTGGAACAGACATGGTACTTGCTGAAGCAAGTCCCTTCTTAGCTCCCGAGGCCATTAGTCCTCTGTGAGCATCTCTTGAAGTTCCGGGTACCAAGTCCCTCTTGGCCAATCCGGAGCCACGAGTATAGTTCTTACTCCTCTACGTCTTATAATTCTCAATACCTTGGTTATGAGAAGCAGAGGAGGGAACACATACACCGACTGTAACACCCACGGTGTTACCAGGACATCCACAGCTATCGCCTGAAGGTCTCGTGACCTGGCGCAATACCTGTCCCGTTTTTTGTTCGGGCGGGACGCCATCATGTCCACCTTTGGTCTTTCCCAACGGTTCACAATCATGCGGAAAACTTCCCGATGAAGTTCCCACTCTCCCGGGCGGAGGTCGTGCCTGCTGAGGAAGTCTGCTTCCCAGTCGTCCACTCCCGGAATGAACACTGCTGACAGTGCTATCACATGATTTTCCGCCTAGCGAAAAATCCTTGCAGTTTTGCCACTGCCCCCTGCTTCTTGTGCCGCCCTTTCTGTTTACGTGGGCGACTGCCGTGATGTTATCCCACTGGATCAATACCGGCTGACCTTGAAGCAGAGGTCTTGCTAAGTTTAGAGCATTATAAATTTGCTCTTAGCTCCAGTATATTTATGTGGAGAGAATTCTCCAGACTTGATCACACTCCCTGGAAATTTTTTCCCTGTGTGACTGCTCTCCAGCCTCTCAGGCTGGCCTCCGTGGTCACCAGCATCCAATCCTGAATGCCGAATCTGCGGCCCTCTAGAAATGAGCACTCTGTAATCACCACAGGAGAGACACCCTTGTCCTTGGATATAGGGTTATTCGCTGATGCATCTGAAGATGCGATCCGGACCATTTGTCCATCAGATCCCACTGAAGAGTTCTTGCGTGAAATCTGCCGAATGGAATCGCTTCGTAATAAGCCACCATTTTTACCAGGACTCTTGTGCAATGATGCACTGACACTTTTCCTGGTTTTAGGAGGATCCCGATTAGCTCGGATAACTCCCTGGCTTTCTCCTCTGGGAGAAACACCTTTTTCTGGACTGTGTCCAGAATCATCCCTAGGACCAGCAGACGTGTCGTCGGAACAACTGCGGTTTTGGAATATTTAGAATCCACCCGTGTTATCGTAGAACTACTTGAGATAGTGCTACTCCGACCTCCAACTGTTCTCTGGACCTTGTTCTTATCAGGAGGTCGTCCATTTTCTTTGAAGACGAATCCTCATTTCGGTCATTACCTTGGTAAGGACCCGGGGTGCCTTGGACAATCCAACGGCATCGTCTGAAACTGATAGTGACAGTTCTGTACCACAAACCTGAGGTACCCTCGGTGAGAAAAGGCAAATTTTGGGACATGGAGGTAAGCATCCCTGATGTCCCGGGACACCATATAGTCCCCTTCTTCCCTTCGCTATCACTGCTCTGAGTGACTCCATCTGGATTTGAACTTTTGTAAGTGTTCAAATATTTCAGATTTAGAATAGGTCTCACCTAGCCTTCTGGCTTCAGTACCACCATATAGTGTGGAATAATACCCCTTTCCTTGTTGTAGGAGGGGTACTGTGATTATCACCTGCTGGGAATACAGCTTGTGAATTGTTTTCAATACTGCCTCCCTGTCGGAGGGAGACATTGGTACAGCAGACTACAGGAACCTGCGAGGGGGAAACGTCTCGACATTCCAATCTGTACCCCTTGGATACTACTTGTAGGATCCAGGGGTCCTGTACTGTCCCAGCGTCATGCTGAGAACTTGGTAGAAGCGTTGGAGGGCTTCTGTTCCTGGGAATGGGCTGCCTGCTGCAGTCTTCTTCCCTTTCCTCTATCCCTGGGCAGATATGACTCTTATAGGGACGAAAGGACTGAGGCTGAAAAGACGGTGTCTTTTTCTGCAGAGATGTGACTTAGGGTAAAAAACGGTGGATTTTCCAGCAGTTGCCGTGGCCACCAGGTCCCATGGACCGACCCCAAATAACTCCTCCCCTTTATACGGCAATACATCTTTGTGCCGTTTGGAATCTGCATCACCTGACCACTGTCGTGTCCATAAACATCTTCTTGCAGATATGGACATCGCATTTACTCTTGATGCCAGAGTGCAAATATCCCTCTGCGCATCTCGCATATATAGAAATGCATCCTTTAAATGCTCTATAGTCAATAAAATACTGTCCCTGTCAAGGGTATCAATATTTTTAGTCAGGGAATCCGACCCAGCCACCTCAGCTCTGCACATCCAGGCTGAGGCGATCGCTGGTCGCAGTATAACACCAGCATGTGTGTGTATACTTTTTTAGGATATTTTCCAGCCTCCTATCAGCTGGCTCCTTAAGTACGGCCCTATCTGTAGATGGTACCGCCACTTGTTCTGATAAGCATGTGAGCGCCTTATCCACCCTAAGGGGTGTTTCCCAACGCGCCCTAACTTCTGGCGGGAAAGGGTATACCGCCAATAATTTTCTATCGGGGGAAACCCATGCATCATCACACACTTCATTTAATTTATCTGATTCAGGAAAAACTACAGGTAGTTTTTTCACATCCCACATCATACCCTTTTTTGTGGTACTTGTAGTATCAGAAATATGTAACACCTCCTTCATTGCCCTTAACGTGTGGCCCTAAAGGAAAATACGTTTGTTTCTTCACCGTCGACACTGAAATCAGTGTCCGTGTCTGGGTCTGTGTCGACCGACTGAGGTAAATGGGCGTTTTACAGCCCCTGACGGTGTTTTAGACGCCTGGACAGGTACTAATTTGTTCGCCGGCCGTCTCATGTCGTCAACCGGCTTGCAGCGTGTTGACATTATCACGTAATTCCATAAATAAGCCATCCATTCCGGAGTCGACTCCCTAGAGAGTGACATCACCATTACAGGCAATTTGCTCCGCCTCCTCACCAACATTTTCCTCATACATGTCGACACACACGTACCGACATACAGCACACACATAGGGAATGCTCTGATAGAGGACAGGACCCACTAGCCCTTTGGGGAGACAGAGGGAGAGTTTGCCAGCACACACCAAAACGCTATAATTATACAGGGACAACCTTTATATAAGTGTTCCTCCCTTATAGCATTTAATATATATTCATATTGCCAAATCAGTGCCCCCCCTCTCTGTTTTAACCCTGTTTCTGTAGTGCAGTGCAGGGGAGAGCATGGGAGCCTTCCCACCAGCATTTCTGTGAGGGAAAATGGCGCTGTGTGCTGAGGAGAATAGGCCCCGCCCCCTTTTCGGCGGGCTTCTTCTCCGGAGTTTGTGATATCTGGCAGGGGTTAAATACATCCATATAGCCTCAAGGGCTATATGTGATGTATTTTTCGCCATACAGGTATTATACATTGCTGCCCAGGGCGCCCCCCCCGCGCCCTGCACCCTCCGTGACTGCTGTGTGAAGTGTGCTGACAACAATGGCGCACAACTGCAGTGCTGTGCGCTACCTGATGAAGACTGAAAGTCTTCTGCCGCCTGGTTCCGGACCTCTTCAATCTTCAGCATCTGCAAGGGGGGTCGGCGGCGCGGCTCCGGGACGAACCCCAGGGTGAGACCTGTGTTCCGACTCCCTCTGGAGCTAATGGTGTCCAGTAGCCTAAGAAGCCAATCCATCCTGCACGCAGGTGAGTTCACTTCTCTCCCCTAAGTCCCTCGATGCAGTGAGCCTGTTGCCAGCAGGACTCACTGAAAATAAAGAACCTAAAAACTTTTTCTAAGCAACTCTTTAAGAGAGCCACCTAGATTGCACCCTGCTCGGACGGGCACAAAAACCTAACTTAGGCTTGGAGGAGGGTCATAGGGGGAGGAGCCAGTACACACCATGTGATCCTAAAAGCTTGCTTTTGTGCCCTGTCTCCTGCGGAGCCGCTATTCCCCATGGTCCTGACGGAGTCCCCAGCATCCACTAGGACGTTAGAGAAATACTCAATAAGTATATTCTGTGAAACACCTATATTAAACAATAACCCTGATCAGAGCTGGATTAAGGCATCGGGGGGCCCGGGGTACTTAAGACAGGGGGGCCCTAAGGTGTAAATTTTATATATATATATATATATATATATATATATATATATATATATATATATATATATATTATACACGCTGTATCATTTGAAGTAGGGGAGTATCGGGAAGTTTGGATAAATTATCTATTATATATATATATATATATATATATATATATATACACATATACTGTATATACATATATATATATATATATATAGTGTATATATACATACATATTTGCATATACAGTACTATATATATATATATATATACAGTGGTCGAAGTGGAAATTTTGAAGTGGGGGTATGCAAAAGTCAAGGCGCGCTCCAGAAAAGGGGGCGCGGTCACCCAAAAAGGGGGCGTGGTCATCCAATAGGGGCATGTCCCATGTAGTAAACCCTTTATACAATATAGTACTGGTGCCCCTTTCACATTATAGCACACTGAATGAGCCGAAATTCACCTTGTAGCACACTGAATGAGCCGAAATTCACCCTGTAGCACACTGAATGAGCCGAAATTCACCCTGTAGCACACTGAATGAGCCGAAATTCACCCTGTAGCACACTGAATGAGCCGAAATTCACCCTGTAGCACACTGAATGAGCCGAAATTCACATTGTAGCACACTGAATGAGCCGAAATTCACATTGTAGCACACTGAATGAGCCGAAATTCACATTGTAGCACACTGAATGAGCCGAAACTCACATTATAGCACACTGAATGAGCCAAAATTCACATTATAGCACACTGAATGAGCCAAAATCCACAATATAGCACACTGAATGAGCCGAAATTCACATTGTAGCACTGAGAGAGCCGAAATTCACATTATAGCACACTGAGAGAGCCGAAATTCACATTCTAGCACACTGAATGAGCCGAAATTCACATTATAGCACACTGAATGAGCCGAAATTCACATTGTAGCACACTGAATGAGCCGAAACTCACATTATAGCACACTGAATGAGCCAAAATTCACATTATAGCACACTGAATGAGCCAAAATCCACAATATAGCACACTGAATGAGCCGAAATTCACATTGTAGCACTGAGAGAGCCGAAATTCACATTATAGCACACTGAGAGAGCCGAAATTCACATTCTAGCACACTGAATGAGCCGAAATTCACATTATAGCACACTGAATGAGCCGAAATTCACATTGTAGCACACTGAATGAGCCGAAACTCACATTATAGCACACTGAATGAGCCAAAATTCACATTATAGCACACTGAATGAGCCAAAATCCACAATATAGCACACTGAATGAGCCGAAATTCACATTGTAGCACTGAGAGTGCCGAAATTCACATTATAGCACACTGTGAGAGCCGAAATTCACATTACAGCACACTGAATGAGCCGAAATTCACATTATAGCACACTGAATGAGCCGAAATTCACATTGTAGCACACTGAATGAGCCGAAATTCACATTGTAGCACACTGAATGAGCTGAAATTGTGACAGCAGGGAAAGCCAGAGTGACAGCAGGGACAGGGAGAGAGAGTGACGACAGGGAGAGAGAGTGACGACAGGGAGAGAGAGTGACGACAGGGAGAGAGAGAGTGACGACAGGGAGAGAGAGAGTGACAGTAGGGACAGGGACAGTAACGACAGGGAGAGAGGGTGACAGCAGGGGAACATTACCTGACTGCGGTCGGCAGAGGCACCCATGGGCAGCGGCAGTGGTAAGGAGGCCTTTGGTGCGGTGAGGTCCCTCTGACCGCCATTTTTTGCGGGTGAGCGGCTGGCAACGGTGAGCGGCGGGCGCCTGGTGGCAGTGAGCGGCTGACTATTGCTGTATTGATCATTGGTGGCCAGTGGTGCCAGTAATATAAACATTGCTGGCCTGTGTCAGCAATGTATATATTACTGCTTTATTGATCATTGGTGGCAAGTGGTGACAGAAGGAATATATACATTGCTGGCCTGTGCCAGCAATGTACACATTACTGGCTAAAAAAAAAAAAAGCATAACCATTGGTGACCAGTGGTACGGTATATACATTGCTGGCCTATGCCAGCAATGTATATAACCGAGGGCAACAGCTATATGCAGCGCTGCGTGTGAAGGAGGGAGCCTGGAGCCCTGAGCGGCAGCTGACTGAGGCCGGAGGGAGCAGAGCAGACGGACCGCGGCGGGGAGAGTGCAGGGCGGCTGGCGGCTGTGAGCGAGAACAGCGCTCTACACAGCCGCAGGCTGCAGCTTTACTTCATCCTATTGGTTGGCCGTAGCTCATTTAGCTCTGCTGCGCCGGTGGCTGGGCTCGCTGTCACCTGTCAGTGGGGAGGGGAGCGCAATGCACGGAAGTGCAGTGCCGCGGAGCAGATCGATTTAGAGATCTGATCTCCGGCGCATGGCGGGGGGCCCTTTTCTGACAGGGGGGCCCGGGGTACTTACCCCCGGAAACCCCCCCTTAATCCGGCTCTGACCCTGATGCACTTAGCCCCCACAGGGTACAGAATATAGGGATAGCACTCTGAGTGAGATACATGGAATGGAAGTCACACAGCAGCTGTATATGCACACACACACAGTCACATGTACAATGCAGAAATTATGACATGCAATAAAACTGCACTGGACTAGCAATACAAAGTAATACTAAGAAAGGCTATACAATCAATAGATATTTCAATGCACAGTAAATACTGGATGTATATCACAGGGTACTTGTACTATATAACCCTGACTATATGCACTCTTTCTTAACTAACACTGTCAGCAGACATGTAGAATACTTAAGTGTCCTGTAAAATGCACAGCGCTGATATGCAGGCGGCTTTATAGAGGAGGTTTTGCCCAAACAGTCCCAGGATCAGCTCAGCATGTGAAAATGGCGCCCAAACACTGACAGGGAGTGAGGGAGAGAGAGAGATGCAGCTCCAGGGCGGAAACATTTACTCTAAATGGCGCATTGAGGCTGGGGGAGGGGCTACAGGTCAGAGCCTTATCCCCTTGCTGGACTTCACCACCGGGTACTGTGGGCCATATAAAAACGTTTTTTAGTAAAACCCACCTGTGCCCTTGCCCTGGTGGTCTAGTGGGGTCCCTGTACTGCCACAGTGTCCACGCCAGTGCGCACAACCCGCCTCCCACCGGCCGTGCCGGATCACGGTTTCCAGCGGGTCCCGCCTGGGGGATCCTCTTACCTCCTCCCTAAGTGCGGCCACGCGATCCTGGAGAGCTGCGGTGGTGTGTGTGCCTGACTGAAGAAAACCGGAGCCTCCGCTGTAAGTACCCGGCAACCAGCGCACGGGAGTATACAGCGCCGCTGGGGGAGGTGATGGAGCTGCAGCAGGAGATGTCTGACTGACATCTAACACTCACAGTGTCTCTGCTGCAGCCCTTGAAGTCTTCAAGTTTCACTTAAAAAAGCTCTTCTGAGGGCTACTTGAGCAGCCCTGACAGTTGTATGCCTGCACTGCATGGCACCAACTACAAAACTGAGCTCCTGTGCATGGAGGCGGGGTTATAGAGGAGGCGGCGCTATGCATTCTGGGAACAGTCAAAGCTTTTAGCCTGTTGGTGCCTCGGATCAAGATCCTACTCTACACACCGATGTTATTCCTTGTGGAACCCAGTGTACCCCGCTGCAGAAATGTAGGTACCTAAACAGGGGCAGATTAGGAGAAGAGGGCTCACTGTAGACTCTGTGTGGGCCCCTTCCTCTCTCTGCGGCACAGTTACAAGTAATCTCTACACTGTGCCGGAGTCTACTGCGCATGCACAGGTCTTCACCATGTTCCCGGTGTTTAATTGACTACAGATACACATATCTCTGGGAAAATGGCAGCTGCGCCATTTTCCCAGTGATTTGTGTAATGCAAATGTGGGACTTCCTAGAGGTAACTATACTAAATGAGTGCAGTGTGGGTCCCCCCCGGACTCAGGGGCCTGTGTGCACTGCCCACCCTGCACCCATTATAGATATCCCACTGTAACTAAGTATTAAGCAGAAGACGAGATATGCAGAAATGACACAAAATCATTTATTATTACATTACTATTAGCGTAACTAGCTGTTGTTACTTGTATGGCACATTTGTAGATTCTTATTTTGCGGATGCACCTTTGGCATTTTGAGAGAAAGTGGCCAAATATACAAGAAACCAAACAGTTAAAAAAAAACAAAGTGATTTTTTTTTGTGAGGTAATGAAAAGGTCTATTTTTCTAATGTACGCTAAATGCTGATTTGACTTGAAACATTTTATTCTGGTTTTAAGTGGAAAAGAAAGAGAAGTGATTGAACAAAGATAAGCATACAGTAGTTTTTCCATTTCTGCTGGAACAAAGCCCAAAGCAGCAACAGCCAGAGAAGAGGCTGCCTCCATACCAAATGAACAATGGCATATTAATAGTCACCCATAAACATGTAGAGAATGACAATAAGACATAAAAGAATAGTAAAACAATAATAAAGTATACAGCATGATATTACAATATAAATCCACATATTTGTTCACTTTCCAACCATTATTAACATTATGCGGAAAAAGAAAAGAATATTATGCTCCTCCAGTCATATATGTACACAATGAAGTATGAATCTATCCATAAATCACACTAATCAGATGTTAAAGGAAGAATGCCGTCTCTACATGGCTGTGCCTAGCTGAACTCTTCTGTAAATCCACTTCCACAAACATGGCGGAAATTCAAATGTTCATGGAAATATACCATGGCTAATTGAATTCCCCCATTAGTATGAATGTAACAGATTCTTGTAACTTGCTATTACAGCCACAGAGTTGGAAACCATATGCAAGTAGGAAGCTAGGTATCAAAATAATAGATATCCTATCAAATTCTACATTGTTGCATCGCAATGCATGCAGCTGAAGACCACATGCAATTCTAATGGAGGAGTAGAAACTTGGGTAGTAGATTTACTAAAGCTTCTCAAACAGTAAAGTCGGGGTGTTCTCCACTGCAACAAATTAGATTCTAGCAATCCTCTCTCTACTGCATTCTTGAAAATTATAGACAGAATCTTATTGGTTACTATGGGCAGAGCCGGCCCTAACCAATATGATGCCCTAGGCAAGATTTTGGCTGGTGCCCCCTAGCACCACCGCTGGTTCCACCTCTGACCTTGCACCTTTTTCCCAGCACCATCACCCCTCACCTATAGCAGTCCTTATTTTGGTATTTGTACCCCCTATATATTAAATAGGAACAATTCGCACATTTGGCGCACAGCCCAAAAAGGGGTGTGTTTTTGCTGGCAAGGGGCATGGCCACACAATAGTACCCCCAATTCCAATTACGCCACACAGTACTGCAATTTTATTCACATTTGATCATGCGATAGTGTCCATAATTCATATTAAATCACACAGTAGTATCACTTTACCTTATAAACATTACTCCACACGGTAAAGCCCCTTATTCACATTACATCACACTGAATTGCTCCTTATTCACATTACACCACACCATATTGTTCTTTATTCACATTAGACCACACAGTAATGCCCTTTCTATATGCAATGACACATAGTAGAGCACCTTATACACATAATACCACACAGTAATGCCCCTTACACATTATGACAACCTTTATTAATGCCCTTTTACACATAATGTCCCTTACACATATGCCGCACATTATTAATGCCCTTATACACATAATGACACACATAGTGCCCCCTACACATTTGCTGCACATTATTAGTGCCCCTATACACATAATGACACACATACAGTAGTACCCTGTTACACATATGCCGCACATTATTAATGCCCTTATACACATAATGACACACACAGTGCCCCTTACACATATGTTGCACATTATTAATGCATTTTTACATGACACACATAATGCTCCTTACACATATTCTGAACACTACTGCACAACCAACCCACTCACATGCACACAGCACTCACACTGCCACTAACACTGTGACCTCTGCCTCTGCTTGGATACAGATGTGTCCTCATAAATCTTGCCTCAGTGCTAATGTCGGGCACCTTGTTTTTTTAATGAAAATGCATCTTATTTGCATTGCTATGTGGCTAGGATGCACAAGCAGCTTCTGCTGATTAAAATGATATGCAGCATGCCTATATACTGTTTGAGACTGTGGCTGTATCTGCATACGAAATGCTACACACAGAATATAGGCATGCTGCACACCATTTTAATCAGCAGAAGCTGCTGATGCCCCTAGGCATATCAAATGCCCTAGGCAATTGCCTAGTCTGCCTATGCCTATGGCCGGCTCTGACTATGGGCAACACTTCCACTTGTCTGTTTTAGAAGCTTTAGTAATACCCCTTTTACACCCCGAGGCGGGTCACACCAGGAAGCCTGACATGGGTGCTTCCCGGCTGCGAACCGCCTCAGGCCCTTTGCCGCTGCTGTTTCCAACCCGGCATATTGCTGGGTTGGTGACATCACCGTTGATGCGGCGGAGGGCAGCGCTTAGAGATCACATGATCTCCAAGCGCCGCCCGTCCAAACAGAGTAAACGGGAAATGGGTCGCATCGACCAGGCTTCTCGTTTACACAGCATAACGAGCCGGGTTGAACCGTGTTCCAACCTGCAAGCTACTCGAGTTGGAATACCGGGTCACTGGACCCGGATTATTCCAACTGGCCCATTTTACACCGCTCAGCATTATGGGTTATGCACACTCATGTGCAATAGCCCGTGTTCAAAGCTGGCGGTGTAAAAGGGGTATAAATCTACCTTTATATTTCTATCCCTTTTGTTGTAGTCCTTATGGTCGGTAGACTGGGACAGTCTGTTATCCATTAACACAAAAAAAGGAAATATCATACTTGACAAGTGTACTGCATTTATTTAGCATGGTTAGAGGCCCTAAAGAGATATACAATACTTAAATGTTGAAAAGTAAGAATGCTTTAAAAAAATAGAAGTGTTAGAATTTTTTTTGTGTATGAGGCTTAAAACTGGGTGAGGAACAGCCAAACTCTGCTACAAAGGCGAGGTTGTAGAAGACAGTTTCATGTCACAGGTCATACACCGTGGCAAGACTGAGCCCATCAACAAGCCACAAGGTAGTTATATTGCATCAGCAATAGAAAAATCAGCAATATTGCATATTGCATTAGCTCTCCCAAGCAAAGATTTCAAAGCCGACTGGGGAGTCAAGATGTGCTGTTCAAGCTCTTTTGAAGAGGCACAAAGAATTGGCAATGTTTAGGACCATAGATGCAGTGGTTGGCCAAGGAACCTTCAGACGAAAGATGCATCATGCTTACTTTCCTTCTAAATTAGAAGATGTCCAGCAGTGCCATCAGCTCAGAACTGGCAGAAACCAGTGGGACCCAGGTACACCCATCTACTGTTCATAGAAGTCTGTTCAGAAGTGGTCTTCATGGCAGAATTGTGGTAAAAAAGACAAGCCTTTGATGTGGGAACAAGGCCAAGTGACTCAACTAAGCACAAAAAAAAAAAAAAGGAACAGGGGTGCAGAAAAATGGCAGCAGGTGCTCTTGACTGACGAGTCAAAATTTTAAATATCTACCTGTAACAGAAGGCAGTTTGTTCGCCTAGGAGAGCGGTACAATAATGTGCGTTTGCAGGCAACAGTGAAGCATGGTGGAGGTTCCTTGCAAGTTTGGGCTGCATTTTAGCAAATGAAGTTGGGGATTTGGTCAGGATTAATGGTGTTCTCAATACTGAGAAATACAGGCAGGTGCTTATCCATCATGCAATACCATCAGGTAGACATCAGCAGCAGGACAATGAACCTAAACATATAGCCAATGTCATTAAGAATTATCTTCAGCGTAAAGAAGAACAAGGAGTCCTGGAGTGATGATATGGCCCCCACACAAGATCTAGTCATTAGTTCTCCAAGCTGTTTAAAACAACCTCCCTGCTGAGTTCCTTCAAAAATTGTGTGCAAGTGTACCTAAAAGAATAGATGCTCTTTTGAAGGCAAAGGGTGGTCACACCAAGTATTTATTTGGTTTAGATTTCTCTTCCACTTTGTATTTTGTTAATTGATAAAAATAAACTATTAAAACTTCTATTTTTGAAAGCATTCTTACTTTGCAGCATTTTTCCACACCTGCCTTAAACTTTTGTACCGTACTGTAAATGAGAGACATGATTTCAGTAAGGATAGAGATGAAAAACATGAGATCAGATGAAAAAGGAGATCTGGGAAAATATCTTCTCTCATTAACATAATTTTGTAACAATGACAATAATATAACCATTAACAGCTGTTCTCAAGATTAGAACCCTTCTTTCTAATCAGTTGTTCTCAAGATTAGACCCTATGTAATCAGTCATAATTGCTTAATCACTTATCCAAGAGATTTCTCCCAATGAGAAAATTGTCTGGCCGCTAAATAATTTTTGAATTAAGAGTTTAATATTTTTAAAACTAATTCTTCATAGGTATTAAATGAATAATATAACACATATAAAACCAATCCTGTATTTGTATTAAATGAATAATATAACACATATAAAACCAATCCTGTATTTGTATTAAATGAATAATATAAAACATACAGTATGTATTAAATGAATAATACAACACACATTACAGTGTGGCAGTTAAGCAACATATACTGTATGTGGAGGGCAATGTGAGCAGTACCAGTTGCAGGATGTATTTAAGCTGTGATTGGCTAGTGACAATAAACATACAAATGAAATAATATCGCAACCAGAGATCTACCGCCCAACTCAATAAGGTGTGAGTGGATTTTGACAAAATCTGTGCAAAATGGCTTCATTGCGAATTTGTGAAGCAGCTAAAAAGATCTTCACCTGTGTAACATACTTACATCACTGTATGGTATTCTGTTATGGTTCATCTCCTTCTTCCATAGCTGTAGTAAGAAAGTACGGTACTCCTGGTTAAATGGGCCACTATAGGAGAGGAAGCCAGTGGCCAAAAGAACATCCCCTACTAGTCGAATGATTTGATTCTGAAAATTTTTGCTGCTTTCTGTCCATCGCACCTAGGAGGGAAGAATTGAAAGCACTTATGAGTTCTCATATGTCCCTTTATTTGTTTGGAAAACAATAACAAGTAAAACTCTAGTTATATAATCAGCCAAAGGCTGAATCATGAGATAGGTTTCTTACTTTCTCCCCTCCAAGCCCCTCAATCAGTGCCGTAGCATTGACCATTTTCCTCCTGCATGCATCTGCATCATCCAGCAGCGTCTGCTTCTCCCTCATTGCTGCATCATACATCGCTTGCACGTCGTCCAGTTCTCTCTGTTTGGCATCAAGTTGGCTCTGAGCATTATTCAACTCTGCTTGGGCAACTGCAAGCCTGGCTCCTTGCAGCGTCAAGTTAGCCTAGGAAAGAGATAGTACAGTATGTGCAACTGGATGGTTTTGCAGAGATCACGGCATTTTCCCCTCACTCCGTATTCAGGGCCGGCAACAGAAATCTTGGGGCCCGTTACACTGATATCTCTGGGGCCCCCCTCCCCTCCGTCCCACTCCCTAAATATCCCTAACCTGCATGTGCCAATACAGGCATCACCAAATACAAGGCACTAGATTTGTGCATATACTGAAACACTACAATACATAGATGGAAAACACACAACAAAAGTGCACTGTGTCCGTTACTGGAGCACAAACACACTTATACACATACCTACATACATACACATCACATATACTGTATACACACACACACATACTGTGAAGCAGACATAGACTGTCCAGAAAGGACTCACTGTCACCACAGCTAGGGTGTCTCTCTCGTGTGTAGCAATGCGGGGAAGCTGCTGCAATCTTCTCCCTCCGAGTGTCACACACCAGTGGCCAGGCCGGCAGCGGGAGGTTGTGCACAGCTTCTGGACTGCTCCTCAGCGGAGGCAGGAGACAGGGAAGTGCCGGCGGGCCAGCCTCATGACGTCACGACGTTAGTGCCACGGTATGGGACCATACCAAGTGACAGGGTAAGGAGGGGGAGGCGCGGAAGGAGGTATTGCGGCTTCTGACTGGACACTTAATTAATTTTTTCGGTGACTGGCAGCTGGGCAGGCATTCACTTCAAATAGGCAGTGCGTCCTATATTTTATTTCCCTGATTCATGGGGCCCCTCCAACCCTCGGGGCCCGGTACAGGTGTCCCCTTTGACCCCCCCTGTCGCCGGGCCTGTCCGTATTATAGAGGCATCATCACCTAAAAACAAAACGTTTTTGCAGCTCTGTAACTACAGTGTTCCTAAACTGTATCCAGTATTTCTCTGAAGTCCTAGTGGATGCTGGGAACTCCGTAAGGACCATGGGGAATAGACGGGCACCGCAGGAGACTGGGCACTCTAAAAGAAAGATTAGGTACTATCTGGTGTGCACTGGCTCCTCCCTCTATGCCCCTCCTCCAGACCTCAGTTAGAATCTGTGCCCGGCCAGAGCTGGGTGCTCCTAGTGGGCTCTCCTGAGCTTGCTAGAAAGAAAGTATTTGTTAGGTTTTTTATTTTCAGTGAGATCTGCTGGCAACAGACTCAATGCTACGTGGGACTGAGGGGAGAGAAGCAAACCTACCTGCGTGCAGCTAGCTTGTGCTTCTTAGGCTACTGGACACCATTAGCTCCAGAGGGTTCGAACACAGGGCCTGACCTCGATCGTCCGTTCCCAGAGCCGCGCCGCCGTCCCCATTGCAGAGCCAGAAGACAGAAGAGAAGGAGATGAAATCGGCGGCAGAAGACTCCGGTCTTCATTAAGGTAGCGCACAGCACTGCAGCTGTGCGCCATTGCTCCCACTGCACACCACACACTCCGGTCACTGTAGGGTGCAGGGCGCTGGGGGGGGGGGGGGGCGCCCTGGGCAGCAATAAGAATACCTTTTGGCACTAAATACACATAATACAGTCTGGAAAACTGTATATGTGTAAAAAGCCCCGCCATTAAGCTATACAAAACGCGGGAGAAGCCTGCCGCTGAGGGGGCGGGGCCTTCTTCCTCAGCACACCAGCGCCATTTTCTCTTCACAGCTCCGCTGGAAGGACGCTCCCCAGGCTCTCCCCTGCAGTATCCTGTACAAGAAGGGTAAAAAAGAGAGGGGGGGGCACATACATTTAGGCGCAAAAAGGATAAAAAGCAGCTATTGGGAAAAATCACTCATTATAGTGTAAATCCCTGTGTTATATAGCGCTGTGGTGTGTGCTGGCATACTCTCTCTCTGTCTCCCCGACGGACTTTGTGGGGTCCTGTCCTCAGTCTGAGCATTCCCTGTGTGTGTGCGGTGTGTCGGTACGGCTGTGTCGACATGTTTGATGAGGAGGGTTACGTGGAGGCGGAGCAGGGGCAGATAAGTGTGGTGTCGCCCCCGACGGGGCAGACACCGTATTGGATGGATATGTGGAAAGTCTAACAGACAGTGTCAACTCCTTACATAAAAGGTTCGATGACGCAGCAGCCTTGGGACAGCCGGGATCTCAGCCCGCGCCTGCCCAGGCATCTCAGAGGCCATCAGGGGCTCATAAACGCCCGCTAGCTCAGATGGTAGACACAGATGTCGACACGGAGTCTGACTCCAGTGTAGATGAGGATGAGACAAATGTACAGTCTACAAAGGCCATCCGATGCATGATTACTGCAATGAAAAATGTATTGCACATTTCTGATGTTAACCCGGTTACTACCAAGAAGGGTATTATGTTTGGGGAGAAAAAGCAGCCAGTGTCTTTTCCCCCATCTGATGAATTAAATGAATTGTGTAAAGAAGCGTGGAGTTCCCCCGATAAGAAACTAGTGATTTCTAAGAGGTTACTGATGGCGTACCCTTTCCCGCCAACGGACAGGTTACGTTGGGAAACATCCCCTAGGGTGGACAAGGCGCTCACACGCTTATCAAAAAGGGTGGCACTGCCGTCTCAGGATATGGCCGCCCTAAAGGAGCCTGCGGATAGAAAGCAGGAAGCTATCCTGAAGTCTGTGTATACACACTCGGGTACTATACTGAGACCTGCTATTGCTTCAGCATGGATGTGTAGTGCTGCAGCAGCATGGTCTGATACCCTGTCAGACAACATTGATTCCCTCGACAGGGATACTATTTTGCTAACCATAGAACATATAAAAGACGTCGTCTTATATATGCGGGATGCACAGAGGGACATTTGCCTGCTGGCATCTAGAATTAATGCAATGTCCATTTCTGCCAGGAGAGTTTTATGGACTCGGCAGTGGACAGGTGATGCTGATTCTAAAAGACACATGGAGGTTTTGCCTTATAAGGGTGAGGAATTGTTTGGGGACGGTCTCTCGGACCTCGTATCCACAGCAACAGCTGGGAAGTCAACTTTTTTACCTCAGGTTCCCTCACAGCCTAAGAAAGCACCGTATTATCATGTACAGTCCTTTCGGCCTCAGAAAGGCAAGCGGGTCAGAGGCGCATCCTTTCTGCCCAGAGGCAGGGGTAGAGGAAAGAAGCTGCACCAGGCAGCCAGTTCCCAGGAACAAAAATCCTCCCCCGCTTCCACTAAGTCCACCGCATGACGCTGGGACTCCACAGGCGGAGCCAGGTGCGGTGGGGGCGCGTCTCCGAAACTTCAGCAACCAGTGGGTTCGCTCACATGTGGATCTCTGGGCTGTACAAATTGTATCTCAGGGATACAAGCTGGAGTTAGAGGCGACTCCCCCTCGCCGTTACCTCAAATCAGCCTTGCCAGCTGCTCCCAGGGAAAGGGAGGTCGTACTGGCGGCAATTCACAAGCTGTACCTCCAGCAGGTGATAATCAAGGTTCCCCTCCTTCAACAGGGATGGGGTTACTATTCCACAATGTTTGTGGTACCGCAACCAGACGGTTCGGTGAGACCCATTCTGAATTTAAAATCCTTGAACACTTATATAAGGAAGTTCAAGTTCAAAATGGAATCGCTCAGGGCGGTTATTGCAAGCCTGGAAGAGGGGGATTTTATGGTGTCACTGGACATCAAGGATGCTTACTTGCATGTCCCCATTTACCCACCTCACCAGGAGTACCTCAGGTTTGTGGTACAGGATTGTCATTACCAATTCCAGACGTTGCCGTTTGGTCTGTCCACGGCACCGAGAGTATTTACCAAGGTAATGGCCGAAATGATGATACTCCTTCGGAAGAAGGGAGTTATAATTATCCCGTACTTGGACGATCTCCTTATAAAGGCGAGGTCCAGAGAGCAGTTGTTAGTCAGCGTAGCACTCTCTCGGGAAGTGTTGCAACAGCACGGCTGGATTCTGAATATCCCAAAGTCGCAGCTGATTCCTGCGACGCGTCTGCTTTTCCTGGGCATGATTCTGGACACAGAACAGAAGAAGGTGTTTCTCCCGGTGGAGAAGGCCCAGGAATTGTCATCTCTGGTCAGGGACCTCCTGAAACCAAAACAGGTGTCGGTGCATCACTGCACGCGAGTCCTGGGAAAGATGGTGGCTTCCTACGAAGCAATTCCCTTCGGCAGGTTCCATGCAAGGATCTTTCAGTGGGATCTGTTAGACAAATGGTCCGGATCGCATCTTCAGATGCATCAGTTGATCACCCTGTCCCCAAGGGCCAGGGTGTCTCTGCTGTGGTGGCTGCAGAGTGCTCATCTTCTCGAGGGCCGCAGATTCGGCATACAGGACTGGGTCCTGGTGACCACGGATGCAAGCCTCCGAGGATGGGGGGCAGTCACTCAGGGAAGGAACTTCCAAGGACAGTGGTCAAGTCAGGAGACTTCACTACACATAAATATACTGGAACTAAGGGCCATTTACAACGCCCTGAGTCAAGCAGAGCCCCTGCTTCAAAACCAACCAGTGCTGATTCAATCAGACAACATCACGGCGGTCGCCCATGTAAACCGCCAGGGCGGCACAAGAAGCAGGATGGCGATGGCAGAAGCCACAAGGATTCTTCGATGGGCGGAGAATCACGTGCTAGCACTGTCAGCAGTGTTCATTCCGGGAGTGGACAACTGGGAAGCAGATTTCCTCAGCAGGCATGACCTCCACCCGGGAGAGTGGGGACTTCATCCAGAAGTCTTCACGCAGATTGTAAACCATTGGGAACGGCCACAGGTGGACATGATGGCGTCCCGCCTCAACAAAAAGCTAAAAAAAATATTGCGCCAGGTCAAGGGACCCTCAGGCGATAGCTGTGGACGCACTAGTGACACTGTGGGTGTACCAGTCGGTTTATGTGTTCCCTCCTCTTCCTCTCATACCCAAGGTACTGAGGATAGTAAGAAAGAGAGGAGTAAGAACTATACTCATCGTTCCGGATTGGCCAAGAAGAACTTGGTACCCAGAACTACAAGAAATGATCTCAGAGGACCCATGGCCTCTGCCTCTCAGACAGGACCTGTTACAGCAGGGGCCCTGTCTGTTCCAAGACTTACCGCGGCTGCGTTTGACGGCATGGCGGTTGAACGCCGGATCCTAGCGGAAAAGGGAATTCCAGATGAAGTGATTCCTACGCTGATAAAAGCTAGGAAGGATGTGACAGCAAATCATTATCACCGCATATGGCGGAAATATGTTGCTTGGTGTGAGGCCAGGAAGGCCCCAACAGAGGAATTCCAGCTGGGGCGATTTCTGCACTTCCTACAGTCAGGAGTGACTATGGGCCTAAAATTGGGGTCCATAAAGGTCCAGATTTCGGCCCTATCTATTTTCTTTCAAAAAGAACTGGCTTCACTGCCTGAAGTTCAGACGTTTGTTAAGGGAGTGCTGCATATTCAGCCCCCGTTTGTGCCTCCAGTGGCACCTTGGGATCTTAACGTTGTGTTGGATTTCCTGAAATCCCACTGATTTGAGCCACTTAAGACCGTGGAGCTAAAATATCTCACGTGGAAAGTGGTCATGCTATTGGCCTTAGCTTCGGCTAGGCGTGTGTCAGAATTGGCGGCTTTGTCATGTAAAAGCCCTTATCTGATCTTCCATATGGACAGGGCAGAATTGAGGACTCGTCCCCAATTTCTCCCTAAGGTGGTATCAGCGTTTCATTTTAACCAACCTATTGTGGTGCCTGCGGCTACTCGGGACTTGGAGGACTCCCAAGTTACTGGATGTAGTCAGGGCTTTGAAAATCTATGTAGCCAGGACGGCTGGAGTCAGGAAAACTGACTCGCTGTTTATCCTGCATGCACCCAACAAGCTGGGTGCTCCTGCTTCAAAGCAAACTATTGCGCACTGGATCTGTAACACGATTCAGCAAGCTCATTCTGCGGCAGGGTTACCGCATCCTAAATCGGTAAAAGCCCATTCCACAAGGAAGGTGGGCTCTTCTTGGGCGGCTGCCCGAGGGGTCTCGGCTTTACAGCTTTGCCGAGCTGCTACTTGGTCGGGTTCAAACACATTTGCTAAGTTCTACAAGTTTGATACCCTGGCTGAGGAGGACCTTGCCTTTGCTCATTCGGTGCTGCAGAGTCATCCGCACTCTCCCGCCAGTTTGGGAGCTTTGGTATATTCCCCATGGTCCTTACGGAGTTCCCAGCATCCACTAGGACGTCAGAGAAAATAAGAATTTACTCACCGGTAATTCTATTTCTCGTAGTCCGTAGTGGATGCTGGGCGCCCGTCCCAAGTGCGGACTCTCTGCAATACATGTATATAGTTATTGCTTAACTTAAGGGTTATTGTTATGAGCCATCTGTTACTGAGGCTCAGTTGTTGTTCATACTGTTAACTGGGTATGGTTATCACAAGTTGTACAGTGTGATTGGTGTGGCTGGTATGAGTCTTACCCTGGATTCCAAATCCTTTCCTTGTTGTGTCAGCTCTTCCGGGCACAGTTTCCTTAACTGAGGTCTGGAGGAGGGGCATAGAGGGAGGAGCCAGTGCACACCAGATAGTACCTAATCTTTCTTTTAGAGTGCCCAGTCTCCTGTGGAGCCTGTCTATTCCCCATGGTCCTTACGGAGTTCCCAGCATCCACTACGGACTACGAGAAATAGAATTACCGGTGAGTAAATTCTTATTTTCAGAATCATGTAACATTAATTTTGATGTTTAGAGTGTAGTGCAATTGTTAACTAAAGCCCCGTACACACTGGGCAATACACTAGACCATATGAACAATGACAATCTTTGTTCATATCGTCTAGTGTGTATTGATGAACGATGCGCACATCCGAGTTTCATTCTCATTCAGGCATTATCTACTCAACATGCAGCTGAATTATAAATATATCTTTGAGCTGCATGTTCGGGTAGTACGGGGGATGATGTTACTGAACGATATCGTTCAATTATATCGTTCAGTGTGTATGCACTGGCGATCTCCCCTAATTAGCAATCTGCGATATAGTGCTGATTGCTAATTAGAAAAGGTCGCCCAGTGTGTACGGGCTTTAGTGTTGGATAAAATACTTTTTTCATAGGTCACAGAAAAAGCTCCTGATCTTTTTAAGGTGCCACACTGAAATACAGTATGCTAATTCACGCGTTGTCCAAGGCGATGAGACTGAGCCAGGAACTGGAGTTTATACCCCTTGGTCTGTGATGATTGGATGTTGCATCTCTGTGAGAACACACCCCGCTGGATTGGGTGTTCAGATCAGCTGTGAGTTAGCTGAAGCACTGTGTACTCCAGGCTGCAGTAGACTGAAAACTGGAACTGGAACTGAACTGAACTGGAAACGGAACTGGAACCTGTAGTTCCACAGTAAGTGATGCGATGGAGAATGCAGATTCCTGACAGTGGGCAAGTGAAATAGCCTTACATCAGAGGTGGTAGAGGCTAAGGCAGTAGAGCAATTTAAACATGCATGGGATAGAAATAAGGATATCCTTACACAGAAATAGGGATCATATAAGGTTTGAGCTAAAAATATGGTAAAAAACAAAAAGGGGCAGACTAGATGGGCCAAGTGGTTCTTATCTGCCATCAAATTCTATGTTTCTACTGTAACTTTAGTATTTACAGCTAACACTGCCAAGCCAAATCTTCTGGTGCAAACAAGGTACATATGCATGCCTCTCAACTTTAGTAACTGTAGATGCGGACCCAGTGTGCCTGTGCCAGAAAAAGGGGTGGAGCCTTGGATAAAGGTGGTGGGGCCTCAGATGGAGGTGGTGTTGCCTCACTTCACACCCCCTGTTATCCTCATGTTAGCTCTCCCTGGCTCCCCCTTCCTCTTTCCCCCCGTGGCCACTATTTAGTGATCACCGGCTGCTTTGCTGAGTAGAAGAGTGGTGTTTACAGGCTCTCACCACTTGCCCCCCCCCCCCCCCCCCCTCCCCTCCTGTGGGACACTTAGTGTGTAAGTGTGTGTGTACATTGACAGACTAGATTGACCAAGTGGTTCTTATCTGCTGTGAAAATGTTATGTTTCACAAGCAGAGATGTGACTGAGCTGTGTATGAATGGGATCAGCACCAATGCATCCCACTCTATAGTACATCAGCTCCTCAATCTGCAAATAATGTTTTCTTATCCATTTACCATTGCTAAAACTGAACACATTTTTCATTTAACCCATGACAGCTTTCAATAGAAAAGTGCTGAAAAGGATGATAGGAGCAATGGCATTTTGTATCTTTCACATTACCAGAATAAATCACAATCACAATATCAATAAACAATTAGGGACAGCTTCCATAAGAGCTGATGCAGCAGTAGGGAGCAAAGATGCTGCTTACTAAAGAAATCTGTTTAGAAGACATAACTGATTATAATGTAATATGTAGTTACAGTCCTGGCAATAAGTTTTGTATAAATAGCTACAACACTGACTGGAATACTTCTATATACAGACTGAGTACAGGGCAGTCTTAACAGCATTGCAGGCCTTGGGCAAAGCAATGCATTGGGGTCTCTGCCCACCCATTAACAGGGAATAAATAAATAAAATTCATAGCATGCCCTTCTTGCAATCCTGCACCATCTCTCCATATGCTTCCATACAGTCAATGGCTATAAGCACTCTGATTGGTGGATAGTTCCAGCCATCCACCAATCAGCATGCTGACAGCCATTCACTGTCTGACTGCAGGCTTGGGGCCATGTAGGCAATGCTGCACTCTGATTGGTGGATAGCTCCAGCCATGCACTAATCAGCCTTCTGAAAGTAATTTACTGTCTTGGCTGCAGGCTGCGAGGCAAGTAGAGAATGCTGCTAAGCTGCACTAACTGTGTGTAATTCACAAGCAGCACAGCTATGCAGCATTCTCTACCTGCCTCCCAAGAAACTCCGGAGGTAACAGCCTTGCTCAAAGGCCTCTTGAATCATGGGCCCCTGGGCAATTGCCCAGTGAGACCATATGTTAAGGTGGTCCTGGTTGAGTCCCCAAAATCCAAAATGATTAGGATCAGGGGACGGATGTAATGCCATCTGAGTTGGCCGGAGATGCGGGTTGCCAGCCGAGACTGGACTTTTTTTTAAAGCGTCAATCATTTACAAAACACGGACAGCATTACATCTGGCTCCAGAAGTATTTTGGATATTGATGTTTCCATATTTTGGAATATTTGCATACCATAATAAGATATCTTGGGTATGGGACCCAAGCCAGGGCAGCAACTGGAGTGGGGTGGGGGAGAGGTGTGGTCTAAGGGGGCAGGTGCCCCAGGCACCATCTTAGAGGTGGCACTGGGACCTTAACGTGCTGGACAAATACAGCACCCAGCCACCCAGAGAAGGAAGCGGCATGGGATTTGTAGTTACATTTTTACTGCTCAGCCCGCTGCCGGAGCTCCGTGTCAAGGGAGCAGTGTGAGGTGGAGCAGGGAGTGGAGTGGCAGCTGCAGGGGGCTGCTGTGGCCACTCTTTTCACCTGTGCAGTTGTTGTGCACAAGGCTGCAGACAGCAAGGAGAGGTGGCCCGGGAAGAAGCCAGCAATTACTAGGGAGAGAAAAGGGCAAGTTTAAATTCAATATCCTACACAGCTTATGTGGGCACCCTGTCAATCTGACAAATTTCTCTTGACATGGGCCTTATAAAGGTATTAATTATCTCTGCAACTCAAGGGGACAATTAAGCTGAACTTCTCTGTGTCACTGTCATGATAAACACTAAATTCAGAAAGATATTTTATTAAAATGTTTTCTGCCAAATTACTATTCTTTAAAGAAAAGTATTTTCATGAAAGTAACATGTACTTGAAAAATACAAAATACAATATTTATGGATAATTATGAATGGGCAAATGAAATTACATGATAAGTTAGAGAGGACTGTGGGTATACTGGGCTAATGTTTAGCTTTTTTACCCAAATCAGTGCCGGTTGATTACCTATCGATGCATTATGTGCCACTGTAGATCCCTGGTACCTCTGCAAACAACTATGAATATACAAGATTAATGGGCTATAAATACTGTCTCCTTCAGAGCTCTATCTCGTCACAGACACACATATTCTTGACTCCTCTGACAGAGCAAAAGGCATCAAGCTTAATGTTCTCCTGCTTTTGGCAGGTCCACCAAGAGGCTTTTATATCTACCCAAGCACCATCCTGAACCAGTTCAACAGAGTAGTGACCCCTGTTAGTCTGTTCCAATAAGATATACATTATCCGCATCGCAAAGTGGTGTGGTTTTTATGGGGCCAAGTCTACATAACACTTCTCTGCTGGATTGGGTATCTGCTGAACAGAGGATGGCTACTAAACCTCTGCAGGTACCCTACAGAAAAGGGATCCAGGAAGTCTGTTTAGAAGTAAAGAATTATAGGGTTCCCATTTACTTGGCCATACATTCTAATCCATTTAAGTCTCTGTCCCATTTTAGGAATAACTGTTGAGTGGATTTTAGCCAACTGGCTACAGCTTACTGGCACTTCCAGCTCATCATGGTTGACCACTTTTGGAGGAAATCTTACAAAGTCTTTGTCTAGCATCCAGTGCAAATTTTCTGTGTGTCCCCAGATGAATGGGCTCTCAGACCAGCTCAGGTGAACAGTTCTTTTCGTGGATGTGATGGAGAAGTAGAAGAGGAATTAACACCATGGGCCGGATGCAATATCAGCCAAGTTTGGCGGCCATGCAGGATGCCGGCCGAACTCAGACATTTTTTTAAAAAGGGCAATCACTTACAGGGCATGGTTTGCCTTGTAAGTGATTGCCCCTTTAAAAAAAAGTCCTACTTCTGCCAGCATCCTGCACGGCAGCCAAACTCGGACAGCATTACATCCCGCCCATATCTATTGGATGTTGAAAAAGGTAAGTTGTTTTCTCTGACGTCCTAGTGGATGCTGGGAACTCCGTAAGGACCATGGGGAATAGACGGGCTCCGCAGGAGACTGGGCACTCTAAAAGAAAGATTAGGTACTATCTGGTGTGCACTGGCTCCTCCCCCTATGCCCCTCCTCCAGACCTCAGTTAGATTTCTGTGCCCGGCCGAGCTGGATGCACACTAGGGGCTCTCCTGAGCTCCTAGAAAGAAAGTTTATTTTAGGTTTTTTATTTTACAGTGAGACCTGCTGGCAACAGGCTCACTGCATCGAGGGACTAAGGGGAGAAGAAGCGAACCTACCTGCTTGCAGCTAGCTTGGGCTTCTTAGGCTACTGGACACCATTAGCTCCAGAGGGATCGACCGCAGGACCCGTCCTTGGTGTTCGTTCCCGGAGCCGCGCCGCCGTCCCCCTTACAGAGCCAGAAGCAAGAAGAGGTCCGGAAAATCGGCGGCAGAAGACATCAGTCTTCACCAAGGTAGCGCACATCACTGCAGCTGTGCACCATTGCTCCTCATACACACTTCACACTCCGGTCACTGAGGGTGCAGGGCGCTGGGGGGGGCGCCCTGAGCAGCAATAAAAACACCTTGGCTGGCAAATATATCACAATATATAGCCCCAGAGGCTATATATGTGATAAATACCCCTGCCAGTATCCATAACAAAGCGGGAGAAAAGTCTGCGAAAAAGGGGCGGGGCTATCTCCCTCAGCACACTGGCGCCATTTTCTCTTCACAGTGCAGCTGGAAGACAGCTCCCCAGGCTCTCCCCTGTAGTTTGCTGGCTCAAAGGGTTAAAAAGAGAGGGGGGGCACTAAATTTAGGCGCAATATTGTATATACAAGCAGCTATTGGGAAAAATTCACTCAATATAGTGTTAATCCCTAAATTATATAGCGCTCTGGTGTGTGCTGGCATACTCTCTCTCTGTCTCCCCAAAGGGCTGTGTGGTGTCCTGTCCTCAGTCAGAGCATTCCCTGTGTGTGTGCGGTGTGTCGGTACGGCTGTGTCGACACGTTTGATGAGGAGGCTTATGTGGTGGCAGAGCAGATGCCGATAAATGTGATGTCGCCCCCTGTGGGGCCGACACCAGAGTGGATGGATAGGTGGAAGGTATAAACCGACAGTGTCAACTCCTTACATAAAAGGCTGGATGACGTAACAGCTGTGGGACAGCCGGCTTCTCAGCCCGCGCCTGCCCAGGCGTCTCAAAGGCCATCAGGGGCTCAAAAACGCCCGCTCCCTCAGATGGCAGACACAGATGTCGACACGGAGTCTGACTCCAGTGTCGACGAGGTGAGACATATACACAATCCACTAGGAACATCCGTTACATGATCCTGGCAATAAAAAATGTGTTACACATTTCTGACATTAACCCAGGTACCACTAAAAAAGGGTTTTATGTTTGGGGAGAAAAAGCAGGCAGTGTTTTGTTCCCCCATCAAATGAGTGAATGGAGTGTGAAAAAGCGTGGGTTCCCCCGATAAGAAACTGGTAATTTCTAAAAAGTTACTGATGGCGTACCCTTTCCCGCCAGAGGATAAGTTACGCTGGGAGATATCCCCTAGGGTGGGTAAGGCGCTCACACGTTTGTCAAAAAAAGGTGGCACTGCCGTCTTAGGATGCGGCCACTTTGAAGGTACCTGCTGATAAAAAGCAGGAGGCTATCCTGAAGTCTGTATTTACACACTCAGGTACTAGACTGAGACCTGCAGATAGTGTTGCTGCAGCGTGGTCTGTGACCCTGTCAAACAGGGATTCTACTTTGCGAACATAAGAGCATATTAAAGACGTCGTCTTATATATGAGGGATGCACAGAGGGATATTTTGCCGGCTGGCATCCAGAATTAATGCAATGTCCATTCTGTCAGGAGGGTATTAAGAGACCCGACACTGGACAGGTGATGCTGACTTTAAAAGGCACATGGAGATTCTGCCTTATAAGGGTGAGGAATTGTTTGGGGATGGTCTCTGGGACCTCGTATCCACAGCAACAGCTGGGAAGAAAAAATTTTACCTCAGGTTTCCTCACAGCCTAAGAAAGCACTGTATTATCAGGTACAGTCCTTTCGGCTTCAGAAAAGCAAGCGGGTCAAAGGCGCTTCCTTTCTGCACAGAGACGAGGGAAGAGGGAAAAAGCTGCACCAGTCAGCCAGTTCCCAGAATCAAAATTCTTCCCCCGCTTCCTCTGAGTCCACCGCATGACGCGGGGGCTCCACAGGCGTAGCCAGGTATGGTGGGGGGCCGCCTCAAAAATTTTGTCGATCAGTGGGCTCGCTCACAGGTGGATCCCTGGATCCTTCAAGTAGTATCTCAGGGGTACAAGCTGGAATTCGAGGCGTCTCCCCCCCGCCGTTTCCTCAAATCTGCCTTGCCGACAACTCCCTCAGGCAGGGAGGCTGTGCTAGAGGCAATTCACAAGCTGTATTCCCAGCAGGTGATAGTCAAGGTGCCCCTACTTCAACAAGGACGGGGTTACTATTCCACACTGTTTGTGGTACCGAAACCGGACGGTTCGGTGAGACCCATTTTAAATTTGAAATCCTTGAACACATACATAAAAAAATTCAAGTTCAAGATGGAATCGCTCAGGGCGGTTATTGCAAGCCTGGAGGAGGGTGATTACATGGTATCCCTGGACATCAAGGATGCTTACCTACATGTCCCCATTTACCATCCTCACCAGGAGTACCTCAGATTTGTGGTACAGGATTGCCATTACCAATTCCAAACACTGCCGTTTGGACTGTCCACGGCACCGAGGGTCTTTACCAAGATAATGGCAGAAATGATGATACTCCTTCGAAAAAAGGGAGTTTTAATTATCCCGTACTTGGACGATCTCCTTATAAAGGCGAGGTCCAAGGAGCAGTTGTTGGTCGGAATAGCACTATCTCGGGAAGTGCTACAACAGCACGGATGGATTCTATACATTCCAAAGTCACAGCTGGTTCATACCACACGCCTACTGTTCCTGGGGATGGTTCTGGACACAGAACAGAAAAAAGTGTTTCTCCCGCAGGAGAAAGCCAAGGACCTGTCATCTCTAGTCAGAGACCTCCTGAAACCAAAACAGGTATCGGTGCATCACTGCACACGAGTCCTGGGAAAAATGGTAGCTTCTTACGAAGCAAAATTCCATTCGGCAGGTTCCATGCAAGAACCTTTCAGTGGGACCTCTTGGACAAGTGGTCGGGATCGCATCTTCAGATGCATCGGCTGATAACCCTGTCTCCAAGGACCAGGGTATCTCTACTGTGGTGGCTGCAGAGTGCTCATCTTCAAGAGGGCCGCAGATTCGGCATACAGGACTGGGTCCTGGTAACCACGGATGCCAGCCTTCGAGGCTGGGGGGCAGTCACACAGGGAAGAAATTTCCAAGGACTTTGGTCAAGTCAGGAGTCGTCCTTACACATAAATATTCTGGAACTGAGGGCCAATTACAATGCCCTAAGTCTGGCAAGGCCTCTGCTTCAAAACCAGCCGGTACTGATCCAATCAGACAACATCACGGCAGTCGCCCATGTAAACCGACAGGGCGGCACAAGAAGCAGGATGGCGATGGCAGAAGCCACAAGGATTCTCCGATGGGCGGAAAATCACGTCCTAGCACTGTCAGCAGTGTTCATTCCGGGAGTGGACAACTGGGAAGCAGACTTCCTCAGCAGACACGACCTACACCCGGGAGAGTGGGGACTTCATCCAGAAGTCTTCCAACTGTTGGTAAACCGTTGGGAAAGGTCACAGGTGGACATGATGGCGTCCCGCCTAAACAAAAAACTAGATATTGCGCCAGGTCAAGGGACCCTCAGGCAATAGCTGTGGACGCTCTAGTGACACCGTGGGTGTACCAGTCGGTTTATGTATTCCCTCCTCTGCCTCTCATACCAAAGGTACTGAGAATAATAAGAAAACGAGGAGTAAGAACGATACTCGTGGTTCCGGATGGGCCAAGAAGAGCTTGGTACCCAGAACTTCAAGAAATGATATCAGAGGACCCATGGCCTCTACCGCTCAGACAGGATCTGCTACAGCAGGGGCCCTGTCTGTTCCAAGACTTACCGCGGCTGCGTTTGACGGCATGGCGGTTGAATTCCGGATCCTAAAGGAAAAGGGCATTCCGGAGGAAGTCATTCCTACGCTGATAAAAGCCAGGAAAGAAGTAACCGCAAACCATTATCACCGTATTTGGCGAAAATATGTTGCGTGGTGTGAGACCAGGAAGGCCCCAACAGAGGAATTTCAGCTGGGTCGTTTTCTGCACTTCCTACAGTCAGGAGTGACTATGGACCTAAACTTGGGTTCCATTAAGGTCCAGATTTCGGCTCTGTCGATTTTCTTCCAGAAAGAACTGGCTTCACTGCCTGGAGTTCAGACATTTGTAAAGGGAGTACTACATATTCAGCCCCCTTTTGTGCCTCCTGTGGCACCTTGGGATCTCAACGTGGTGTTAAGTTTCCTAAAATCACATTGGTTTGAGCCACTTAAAACTGTGGATTTGAAATATCTCACGTGGGAAGTGGTCATGTTATTGGCCTTGGCTTCGGCCAGGCGTGTGTCAGAATTGGCGGCTTTGTCATGTAAAAGCCCTTATCTGATTTTCCATATGGATAGGGCAGAATTGAGGACTCGTCCCCAGTTTCTCCCTAAGGTGGTATCAGCTTTTCACTTGAACCAACCTATTGTAGTGCCTGCGGCTACTAGGGACTTGGAAGATTCCAAGTTACTGGACGTAGTCAGGGCCTTAAAAATTTATATTTCCAGGACGGCTGGAGTCAGGAAAACTGACTCGCTTTTTATCCTGTAGGCACCCAACAAAATAGGTGCTCCTGCTTCTAAGCAGACTATTGCTCGCTGAATTTGTAGCACAATTCAGCTGGAGCATTCTGCGGCTGGATGGCCGCATCCTAAATCAGTAAAAGCCCATTCCACGAGGAAAGTGGGCTCATCTTGGGCGGCTGCCCGAGGGGTCTCGGCTTTACAACTTTGCCGAGCTGCAACTTGGTCAGGGGCAAACACGTTTGCTAAATTCTACAAATTTGATACCCTGGCTGAGGAGGACCTTGAGTTCTCTCATTCGGTGCTGCAGAGTCATCCGCACTCTCCCGCCCGTTTGGGAGCTTTGGTATAATCCCCATGGTCCTTACGGAGTTCCCAGCATCCACTAGGACGTCAGAGAAAATAAGATTTTACTCACCGGTAAATCTATTTCTCGTAGTCCGTAGTGGATGCTGGGCGCCCATCCCAAGTGCGGATTGTCTGCAATACTTGTATGTAGTTATTGCCTAACTAAGGGTTATTGTTGAGCCATCTGTTGAGAGGCTCAGTTATATTTCATACTGTTAACTGGGTATAGTATCACGAGTTATACGGTGTGATTGGTGTGGCTGGTATGAGTCTTACCCGGGATTCAAAATCCTTCCTTATTGTGTCAGCTCTTCCGGGCACAGTATCCTAACTGAGGTCTGGAGGAGGGGCATAGTGGGAGGAGCCAGTGCACACCAGATAGTACCTAATCTTTCTTTTAGAGTGCCCAGTCTCCTGCGGAGCCCGTCTATTCCCCATGGTCCTTACGGAGTTCCCAGCGTCCACTACGGACTACGAGAAATAGATTTACCGGTGAGTAAAATCTTATTATATGGTATATTGGGGCAATAACTAAAATAAAGAAAACAAAAACAGAGTCAAAGAAGTGTTCAAAAAAATTCAGTGTCTGGGTTAAGCCTGCTGCTGAGAAACTGTATCACTTCTTTTCATAGGGCAAAGATTAAGTGAGAGTAAAATTCTGTCACTTCTGACTTTATTTCTGTTTTATTTGAAAAACTGTTCATTTCTATGTATCTCCATTTGCATAGCAGTTGTACCAAAAAGCACTTTGACTAATTGGTGTCATATTAAATCACATTTAATAACGTTCTGTCTTTGTTGTTCTTAGAACAATTTATATTCAAATTGTCTTGATGTTTACGACACTACATTTTTGCAAGGAATATTTAATTACTATAGCTTTTGATTAAATTGCATTTTGATTGCATGTTGGCACATTGGAATAAGTTATATCTGGCTTTTGACCAAGGACTAGTAAATGGCTGCTATACTGTATGTTAAGTATTTAAAAGCATGATCATTAAAAACGTGTTGTCCTATTTTAATGTGAATTTCTTTATTTCTCTGTACAGGTTGAGCATCCCATATCCAAATATTCCAAGATACGGAATATTCCGAAATACGGAATTTAATGAGATAGTGAAACCTTTCTTTTCTGATGGCTCAATGTACACAAACTTTGATTAATACACAACATTATAAAAAATATTGTATTAAACGACCTTCAAGCTGTGTGTATAAGGTGTATATGAAACATAAATGAATTGTGTGAATGTACATACACTTTGTTTATTGCACAAAGTTATTAAAAATATTGGCTAAAATGACCTTCAGGCTGTGTGTATAAGGTGTATATGAAACATAAATGCATTCTGTGCTTAGACTTAGGTCCCATCGCCATAATACCTCATTATGGTATGCAATTATTCCAAATTATGGAAAAATCTGATATCCAAAATACTTCTGGTCCCAAGCATTTTGGATAAGGGATACTCAACCTATATATGTAACCATACCCATAAAGGAAAAAGGAGATTATACAAACTGCATGTCTTTCTTAATAACAACACAAACCTATTTGCTTCTTGCTATTTATTAAATTATTATTAGGCACTGCAGGATTTTTCTCTTAGAAATCTAGATACAAATATAACAGAAATAAAGTAACCTTTTAATTAGTTATATCATTTTACATATTGTATTCTGTACAAACATTGATACCCCCTTTACTTAAAGTACGCATTATTTCCCCCACAATGAAAATATAGTGGCAAACTAAATGTATTGCACTTCTGCTGTCAATGGAATTGCTTCTCCCTGTGTTATTGTAAATATTATACCCATACATTTTCAAAGAATAAAACACCATATGCCATACCTGCAAATTACCACAGTTGCTAGATGCTCTGGAAATGTAAACCTAACATCAGCTCCTTGGAACTTTATTGAAAGTTATTTATAATTTCCAGTCTAAACTCCATCAAGGGCCAATCATTCTCAGTGCGCACAGCATAACTCTAGCTAATCAGGAGAATATGTCTTAAAACTAGCAGGGGGGAGATGGAGCAACATAAATATATAATGAAACTGAACGTAACACAGTGCTACAAATCAGCCAAGAAAAAAAATAAAAAAATAACTGTAATAAAAAACGGAATACTAATTAACCAGACATCATGATATTTATAGCTCCAGTGAAGACATATTTTAAAGTTTATTGGGGATTTTTTGTTTATAATTTTTGCTTTAACCAACTTAGTAGTGTCTGTGCTATTCTGTAATGTAATCAGTGTTTGGGGCATGAGAGGCAAACCAGGAAACGTATTTACTGGGGATTATTGTACATCTTAAATAAAAGTCTATTATTTGCAGCACTAACAATTTGTATTGTGAGTTTGCAGCAATATAAAATATGGACACGTTGTGGAAATCTATTTGAATATTGGGAAGAAACTAAAGTCACATTTCTTACATGTAAGTCCCGTTGGAACACCTAGATGTCGATGCCCGGCAGTAAGTCCTCTAGCAGTATAATGACATTGGAAAACAAAATACATGCACATAATGAAGCGTGCTAATCCATACCTTCAGGGGGAGAACCTCTTTGTTAATCCCAAAGAAGTATGCCATGGCTTGTGTCCAGGAGCAGAGTCCCGCTACATTGCCACACACTTTTTTGGCAGACTCGAGATTATAGTCTTCCATGTCCAGGTACGGCTGCAGCAATTCAACCATTTCCTCAGTGATAGAGTCCTAAAACAATTTAGTTAGAAAAGGAAAATTTTATATTTGGAAAGAAACCTAGGATTTTATTTACACTGAACATAAGCATATAAATAAAGTGCATATAAACGATAAGGGGTCCAGCAATAATGACCAAGACACAAAGAACAATACAAGCAATGGAAGTCATACTTACACATTCCCCAGTGAGTGAGCTGATATGAAATGTAACAGGCTATTTACCCTTTTTTTCTACATAATATATTTGGGTACTTGGTGAAAAGGTTTTGGTTTGCTAAACTTGTGTGGCTCTGAAAAACACCACTCTTCAGCCTTTGTTTGTTTTAATGTGTAGGGCAAGTATATACCGCAATTAGAGTAATGGGCCCTACACACTGCCAGATCCGCCGCCGAGCTGCCCGACGGCAGATACGGCCGTCACGGAGGCCTGGGGGGAGGTGTGACGGGGGGGGGGGGGAGTGAAGTTTCTCCACTCCCCCCGTCACCCGGCTCCAGTGCACTGCATGCTAATATGGACAATCTCGTCCATATTGGCCTGCATGCATAAGCGGCGGGGCACCAACTTTTAATGAGCGCGGGCCGCGCATCGTTAATGGTTGGTGCCTACACACTGCATGATATGAATGAGTTCTCATTCATTAATGAACGAGAAAGTTCATATCGTGCAGTATTATCTGCCAGTGTGTAGGGCCCTTAAATGTAACTAATCTTCACAAAAGTCTTGGATTTAGCAAGGAGACTATAATCGTGCCATCCAGTCATGCAATGCTCCACAGCCATGGTGTAGGACACCTATATGTCCCAACTGCCCAGGACAGTCCTGGTGCATAACACAGACTTAATAAAGGAGAGAATCCTAAAACTTTCTCTAATATATATTCTACCAAATAGAACAGAATCTGGAATAATGAAACCTTCCCAAGACACTGGCCATGATATATACATGTCTATTAGTACATGGTCATGTCTTCCTGCATATGCAAGTTTGTCATTCAATATATAATAATAAAATCTAGACTGCAATCTCAAAATACATGAGTCCTATTTCCGGCTACTCATATCATACATATTAAGGCGGTATTCAATTCTTTTCACCCTCTTGCACACCCGTGCTGTTTTTGCTGACGGGCGTGGTATTATCATTTCAGCAAGGCGCCCTAACCCTTTACGCAGCTAAACCTGATTACTATGGACGTGATAAGCGCAATAACGGGTCACTTTAGAAAGGAGATTGGGTGTGATATATCATTTGAATACCACCCATTATGTCAACTTTTGTGTACATGCAAAATGTACATTTGTTCTAACAGACATTTTAAAAATACTTAATAAAATTATTCAACTGTTTTCTGACCTATTTTAAAGTGTAGATATTACTCTCTTTTATTAATGTTATCAACCTCTAGGAAAACGTAGTGAGCATGTTCATCTGTAAAGTAGGGTAATACAGAAGGTTTGGCATACCTCACATGCAGTATGTACATTTTTCATCAGCGAATGGGATTTCCTGTAATTTTTAGATGACATGTAAAATAAGTATTCTACCCTATTATAAGGCATGGTAAGTATTTACAACAAGTGAGAAGTACTTGTAGTTTTTGATGACAAAGAGATTAGTAGAGTTGACCTTCAACTATCAATGATTTATGTCCTCTCTACCACACTACAAACACACTTTCTTTTTAATTACATGTTATTATGAAATTCAGTATTTCCAATAACTTGATTGCATAATCAATCTTGCTAAAGAAGCTGCCTAAGGCACCAATCTGATCTATGCACTGATGCTTTTATAACAAGCAACAACAAATGTATCGATTTCAGCAAAATTCACATACAAAACATTATCCCAAGGAACAGTTAAGCTTTTCATTTTGTATTTTACAATTACGTGGCGCTTTTTGCAGTGAAAACATTCATTCTTTGCTTTGCTCTTTCGTCAAAGTTTTTGTAGATGTAGCTATGAAAATAAATAAAAAATGTATTTCAAAAAGTCTAAGTGCTCTGCGTAGGATGGAAATGCATTCCTACTGTAATATAATGTACTGTTAATAAAAAGCAGATGTGAAAATCGATCTTGAATATTGTGCAACTCTGCTTTTGAGAACTTAAAAAATTAAACAAACAAACAAGCTAAATCGAGCCAGTTATGTTTCGATTATCAGGTGAATTGTCTATATAAAATGCGATAAGTACCCCCTTTTTGGTTCTGTAAATGTGAATTCCTCATTGATATAAAAGTGTTTTTATCAAGAAATATCACACATGACAAAAGGGCCAAGCCCTGCAACGTTGGCATCAGACTCTGTTGCAGCAGTTGTCATTCATTTCTCGTAAACTCTGGATGTCCGTCCATTTTCCTTATCTATGCATTATATAAGAAGGGCACCAGAGGAAGCTGCATATGTGTGTATATATATATATATATATATATATATATATAAACATATACACACACACACACACACACACACACACACACACACACATACACACACATGTAATAACATAGGATGACAACACAACAGTGCACAGTAGATGGACAGACAGGATCCGGGTTGCTCATGGGAGACCGGGGAACAAAGTGCCATTGGTGTTAAGAAGAGTGTTCTGTTGGAAGAGGATCCTGTACGTGTAAGAGGCAGAGGTATAAACCAGTAGGGTGAACTGGGACAGAGGGGCTGTGGGTGTTCAGAGAGGTTGAGCAATGAGTTATGAGGAGGACTGAATCATAAGGAACATTTTAAAACTTCACATATGAGCAAGACAAAAAAATTAATTAAGCATTACATTCATATCACCTAACAACTTATAACCAAAACTGCAGACATGGCCCAATTTCTGATTTGGTCCTAGAATGCTTTTCTGTACTACAGTAATAATAAGAATTTACTTACCGATAATTCTATTTCTCATAGTCCGTAGTGGATGCTGGGGACTCCGTCAGGACCATGGGGAATAGCGGCTCCGCAGGAGACAGGGCACATCTAAAGAAAGCTTTTAGGATCACATGGTGTGTACTGGCTCCTCCCCCCATGACCCTCCTCCAAGCCTCAGTTAGGTACTGTGCCCGGACGAGCGTACACAATAAGGAAGGATCTTGAATCCCGGGTAAGACTCATACCAGCCACACCAATCACACTGTACAACTTGTGATCTGAACCCAGTTAACAGTATGATAACAAACGAAGTAGCCTCTGAAAAGATGGCTCACAACAATAATAATAACCCGATTTTTGTAACAATAACTATGTACAAGTATTGCAGACAATCCGCACTTGGGATGGGCGCCCAGCATCCACTACGGACTATGAGAAATAGAATTATCGGTAAGTAAATTCTTATTTTCTCTAACGTCCTAGTGGATGCTGGGGACTCCGTCAGGACCATGGGGATTATACCAAAGCTCCCAAACGGGCGGGAGAGTGCGGATGACTCTGCAGCACCGAATGAGAGAACTCCAGGTCCTCCTTAGCCAGAGTATCAAATTTGTAAAATTTTACAAACGTGTTCTCCCCTGACCACGTAGCTGCTCGGCAAAGTTGTAATGCCGAGACCCCTCGGGCAGCCGCCCAAGATGAGCCCACCTTCCTTGTGGAGTGGGCCTTTACAGATTTAGGCTGTGGCAGGCCTGCCACAGAATGTGCAAGTTGGATTGTGCTACAGATCCAACGCGCAATCGTCTGCTTAGACGCAGGAGCACCCATCTTGTTGGGTGCATACAATATAAACAACGAGTCAGATTTTCTGACTCCAGCTGTCCTTGAAATATATATTTTTAATGCTCTGACAACGTCCAGTAACTTGGAGTCCTCCAAGTCGCTAGTAGCCGCAGGCACCACAATAGGCTGGTTCAAGTGAAAAGCCGAAACCACCTTAGGGAGAAAATGAGGACGTGTCCGCAGTTCTGCCCTGTCCGAATGGAAAATCAGATATGGGCTTTTGTACGATAAAGCCGCCAACTCTGAAACTCTCCTGGCTGAAGCCAGGGCCAGTAGCATGGTTACTTTCCATGTAAGATACTTCAAATCTACAGATTTGAGAGGCTCAAACCAATGAGATTTGAGAAAATCCAAAACTACGTTTAGATCCCACGGTGCCACTGGGGGCACAATCGGGGGCTGTATATGTAGTACACCCTTGACAAAAGTTTGTACTTCAGGCACTGAAGCCAATTCCTTCTGGAAGAAGATTGATAAGGCCGAAATTTGAACTTTAATAGACCCCAATTTGAGGCCCATAGACAATCCTGCCTGCAGGAAATGTAAGAATCGACCCAATTGAAATTCTTCCGTTGGGGCCTTCTTGGCTTCACACCACGCAACATATTTTCTCCAAATGCGGTGATAATGTTGTGCGGTCACTTCCTTCCTAGCCTTAATCAAGGTAGGAATAACTTCCTCTGGAATGCCCTTTTCTTTTAGAATCCGACGTTCAACCGCCATGCCGTCAAACGCAGTCGCGGTAAGTCTTGGAACATACAAGGTCCCTGCTGAAGCAGATCCCTTCTTAGAGGTAGAGGCCACGGATCCTCCGTGAGCATCTCTTGAAGTTCCGGATACCAAGTTCTTCTTGGCCAATCCGGAGCCACTAGTATTGTTCTTACTCCCCTTTTCCGAATAATTCTCAGTACCTTTGGTATGAGAGGCAGAGGAGGAAACGCATACACTGACTGGTACACCCATGGTGTTACCAGAGCGTCCACAGCTATTGCCTGAGGGTCTCTTGACCTGGCGCAATATCTGTCCAGTTTTTTGTTGAGGCGAGACGCCATCATATCCACCTTTGGTTTTTCCCAACGGTTCACAATCATGTGGAAAACTTCCGGATGAAGTCCCCACTCTCCCGGGTGAAGGTCGTGTCTGCTGAGGAAGTCTGCTTCCCAGTTGTCCACTCCCGGGATGAACACTGCTGACAGTGCTATGACATGATTTTCCGCCCAGCGAAGAATCCTTGCAGCTTCTGTCATTGCTCTTCTGCTTCTCGTGCCGCCTTGTCTGTTTACGTGGGCGACTGCCGTGATGTTGTCCGACTGGATCAACACCGGCTGACCCTGAAGCAGCGGTTTTGCCAAGCTTAGAGCATTGTATATCGCTCTTAGCTCCAGTATATTTATGTGAAGAGACGTCTCCAGGTCTGACCATACACCCTGGAAGTTTCTTCCCTGTGTGACTGCTCCCCAGCCCCGTAGGCTGGCATCCGTAGTCACCAGGACCCAGTCCTGTATGCCGAACCTGCGGCCCTCTAACAGATGGGCACTCTGCAACCACCACAGGAGAGACAACCTTGTTCTTGGTGACAGTGTTATCCGCTGATGCATGTGCAGATGCGATCCGGACCATTTGTCCAGCAGATCCCACTGAAATGTTCGTGCATGGAATCTGCCGAATGGAATTGCTTCGTAAGAAGCCACCATCTTTCCCAGGACTCTTGTGCATTGATGTACTGACACAGTTCCTGGTTTTAGGAGGTTCCTGACCAGTTCGGATAACTCCCTTGCTTTCTCCTCCGGGAGAAACACCTTTTTCTGAACCGTGTCCAGAATCATTCCCAGGAACAGCAGACGTGTTGTCGGGGTCAATTGAGATTTTGGAAGATTCAGAATCCACCCGTGTTGCTGAAGCACTACTTGGGTTAGTGCTACACCGACTTCCAGCTGTTCTCTGGACTTTGCCCTTATCAGGAGATCGTCCAAGTAAGGGATAATTAATACGCCTTTTCTTCGTTGAAGAACCATCATTTCGGTCATTACCTTGGTAAAGACCCGAGGGGCCGTGGACAAACCAAACGGCAGCGTTTGAAACTGATAATGACAGTCTTGTATCACGAACCTGAGATACCCTTGGTGTGAGGGGTAAATTGGGACATGCAGATAAGCATCTTTTATGTCCAGGGACACCATGAAGTCCCCTTCTTCCAGATTCGCTATCACTGCTCTGAGTGACTCCATCTTGAACTTGAATTTCTGTATGTACAGGTTCAAGGATTTCAGATTTAGAATAGGTCTTACCGAACCGTCCGGCTTCGGTACCACAAATAGTGTGGAATAATACCCCTTTCCCTGTTGTAGGAGGGGTACCTTGACTATCACCTGCTGAGAATACAGCTTGTGAATGGCTTCCAATACCGTCGTCCTTTCTGAGGGAGACGTTGGTAAAGCAGACTTTAGGAACCGGCGAGGGGGAGACCTTTCGAACTCCAACATGTAACCCTGAGATACTATCTGCAGGATCCACGGGTCCACCTGTGAGCGAGCCCACTGATTGCTGAAAATCTTTAGTCGACCCCCCACCGCTCCTGAGTCCGCTTGTAAAGCCCCAGCGTCATGCTGATGGCTTTGTAGAACCCGGGGCGGGCTTCTGGTCCTGGGCAGGGGCTGCTTGCTGCCCTCTCTTACCCTTTCCTCTGCCTCGCGGCAGATAAGACTGTCCTTTTGCTCGCTTGTTTTTATAGGAGCGAAAGGACTGCGGCTGAAAAGACGGTGTCTTTTTCTGTTGGGAGGGGGTCTGAGGTAAAAAAGTGGATTTGCCGGCAGTTGCCGTGGCCACCAGATCCGATAGACCGACCCCAAATAATTCCTCTCCTTTATATGGCAACACTTCCATATGCCTTTTGGAATCCGCATCACCTGACCACTGTCGCGTCCATAAACTTCTTCTGGCAGATATGGACATCGCACTTACTCTTGATGCTAGAGTACAAATATCCCTCTGAGCATCTCGCATATAAAGAAACGCATCCTTTAATTGCTCTAGAGTCAATAAAATACTGTCCCTATCCAGGGTATCAATATTTTCAGTCAGGGAATCCAACCACACTACCCCAGCACTGCACATCCAGGCTGAGGCTATTGCCGGTCGCAGTATAACACCAGTATGAGTGTATATACTTTTCAGGTTAGTTTCCAGCCTCCTATCCGCTGGATCCTTGAGGGCGGCCGTATCAGGAGACGGCAACGCCACTTGCTTTGATAAACGTGTGAGCGCCTTATCCACCCTAGGGGGTGTTTCCCAGCGCGTCCTAACCTCTGGTGGGAAAGGGTATAATGCCAATAACTTCTTAGAAATTAGCATTTTTCTATCTGGGTTAACCCACGCTTCATCACACACGTCATTCAATTCCTCTGATTCTGGAAAAGCTACAGGTAGTTTTTTCACCCCCCACATAATACCCCTTTTTGAGGTACCAGCAGTATCAGAGATCTGCAAAGCCTCCTTCATTGCCGTGATCATATAACGTGTGGCCCTGTTGGAAAATACGTTTGTTTCTTCACCGTCGACACTAGATTCATCTGTGTCGGTACCCGTGTCGACTGACTGAGGTAAGGGACGTTTTACAGCCCCTGACGGTGTCTGAGACGCCTGAGCCGGTACTGACTGGTTTTCCGGCCGTCTCATTTCGTCTACTGACTTTTGTAATGTACTAACATTATCACGTAATTCCATAACTAAAGCCATCCATTCCGGTGTCGACTCCCTAGGGGGTGACATCACCATTACCGGCAATTGCTCTGCCTCCACACCAACATCGTCCTCATACATGTCGACACACACGTACCGACACACAGCAGCCACACAGGGAATGCTCTAATCGAAGACAGGACCCCCTTAGCCCTTTGGGGAGACAGAGGGAGAGTTTGCCAGCACACACCAAAAGCGCTATAAATGTATATAAACAACCCTAAAAGGTGTTGTTTTTGTTATAAGCGCTTTTAATATATAAATATCGCCAATTTATGCCCCCCTTCTCTTTGTTACCCTGTTTCTGTAGTGCAGTGCAGGGGAGAGTCCTGGGAGCCTTCCTCACAGCGGAGCTGAGCAGGAAAATGGCGCTGAGTGCTGAGGAGAATAAGCTCCGCCCCTTTTCCGGCGGGCTTTTCTCCCGGGTTTTGAGAAATCTGGCCTGGGTTAAATACATACATATAGCCTTAATGGCTATATGTGATGTATTCTTTGCCACTAAAGGTATTTAATATTGCTGCCCAGGGCGCCCCCAGCAGCGCCCTGCACCCTCCGTGACTGGTCAGTGAGAAGTGTGTAGCAACAATAGCGCACAGCTGCCGTGCTGTGCGCTACCTTCATGAAGACTGAAGAGTCTTCTGCCGCCTGTTTCCGGACCTCCGATCTTCAGCATCTGTAAGGGGGGTCGGCGGCGCGGCTCCGGGACGAACCCCAGGATGACCTGTGTTCCGACTCCCTCTGAAGCTATGTCCAGTAGCCTAAGACTCCAATCCATCCTGCACGCAGGTGAGTTGAAAATCTCTCCCCTAAGTCCCTCGATGCAGTGAGCCTGTTGCCAGCAGGACTCACTGAGATTTAAAACCTAAAAAAACTTTTTCTAAGCAGCTCTTTAGGAGAGCCACCTAGATTGCACCCTGCTCGGACGGGCACAAAAACCTAACTGAGGCTTGGAGGAGGGTCATGGGGGGAGGAGCCAGTACACACCATGTGATCCTAAAAGCTTTCTTTAGATGTGCCCTGTCTCCTGCGGAGCCGCTATTCCCCATGGTCCTGACGGAGTCCCCAGCATCCACTAGGACGTTAGAGAAATATATATATATGTAAGATCCTATGGTAGATTAGCCAAAAACAAGCTTCATGAAAAAATGTCTCAGCATTTTTCCAGTTATTATTCACAAACACATTCAGTGACCCATCATTTCTAGGCAAATCCATGCCTCCATCCGTGTCTCCTGTGCCACGCAGGGCACAGGCCCGCCAACTCACTGGTGTCTACCCTGGTGTCTACCCAAGTCTACCCTGCATTGTTCAAGTATCCAAATGAGCTACATAGAAGGACAAATAGACAGTTAATAAAGCGCTAATAAAATAGATATTTAAATAGCTCAATAAAAAAAAAATCAATATCCAAACAATACCACACCGGCCAGCATGAACAAACAAATATTAAAACGTTTATGCAGATGGTGGCCAGGACGGGCATGGAGTAGCACTCATACTGTGCAGCTCTCCAGCCACTTCATCCTGTAATTATATCCTGCTTCCCCCTCTGGGTCCAACTTTACAGCCACCGGTACATAAAGGCTCCCTGCTCCCCCCTGGAGTGAATATAGACCTGTTGCTGCAGTTGCTGGAGGCCCGGGAGCTCTGGACGCCGGCGGGCACTGGTCCGTGTCGTGAGCCGCTGCCTCGTGTGGGGACCGGAAGTTCGGCTCTGCGCCTGTATCATCTGCCGCTCGCTGCGGCCGTCCGGAGCGCCGGGGAGCTGAGGGTGCCGTGAGCTCTACTGTTGCCCTGCTGAGTGCTGATCCCCTGTGAGGTCTGGGGGGAGCCGCGGGCGAAACTCCCTGAACCGTCTCCTCTGCTGCGGGGACGCGCTGCCCGCGAAACCGGAAGTGCGGCTCCGCTGTTCGCCGCCGCCTGCACCATCCTGACGGGGCACATTTGGGCGGTTGGTATCTATATGTAAGGCACCCCTGCACCTGTGGGGGAGATCTGGAAGTGTGTGGGGCCCCCTGAATTTCTACGGGGTAACTGTCTTGGCGGCCATTTTCTGGACTCCCTCTGTTACACTGGATCTAAGGTGCTGGGGAAGTTGTGGATACTGTGATGCATATGACTCTCTCCCTCCTTCTATTATAATCCGCAAGCTTGCTGGCGGGGAAGTACCGGGAATTGATATTATATGTTCTGCAGCTTTGGCTGGAAGTGATAATCCCTGTACCCCTGCTGAGGTGGTTGGTCACGCTGCACTAGACCCGGAGTTTGTGACCCTGCTGGCTATTTATACATATCTATAGTTTGCCTGACGTCCGTTTGCCGGCTGGGGTGGGCACCCCCCCGGGTGGGCACCCCCCCTTTTCTTTGCCTATATTTGCTTTGATACGTCCTGCAGACCGGGAGAACCGACACCGTGCTGTCCAAAATGGTGAAGGGTCGCCAGACCGGCGCGGCGGCGGGAGCGATGGATAAGTTTGTTAGTGACCGGGGCCCCCAGCAGCGGAGAGGGGAGGCTACAAGATCCGAGGCATCGCCCCCATCTCCTGCTCATAGCTCGGTCTCCTCTGACCCTCCGGATGCGGCACTACAGAGAGTACTGGACGCGGTAACTGCCAGTGAAGTGCGCCTGGCTGATAAAATCGGGCAGGTGCAGTCCGACCTCTCCATTATTCATCAAGACCTCCAGCGGGTGAGAGAGAGAGTGGGAGAAGCAGAGACCCGTATTTCCAATGTCGAAGATACCGTTGGCCCGCTGGGTCGTCGCACTGATGCTTTGGAGTCTCAGATGAATGATGTGCGCAAAAAGCTCACGGATGTGGAGGGGCGTCTGCGGCGCAATAACGTCCGCTTCATTGGCCTGCCTGAGAAAGAAGAGGGCTCCGCTCCCGAAGAGTTTCTCGTAAAATGGCTTCGTGATTCTTTCGGATCTGAGGAATTCTCGCCTTATTTCACTGTTGAACGGGCCCATAGAGTCCCAATGCGCCCAATGCCGCCGGGGGCTCCACCCCGTACCTTTATTGCTAGGTTCCTTCATTACCGTGATCGGGACACAATTCTGAGGTTGGCTCGTACTAAGGGCCCTCTGAAATGGAATGGATCGCCAATATCGGTATTTCCGGACTTTGCGGTGGATGTACAAAAAGATAGGGCTCAGTTTATACCTGTCAAGAGGAGACTTCGTGAACTTGACCTGCCGTATGCCATGCTATTCCCATCCCGACTGCGGGTAGTGGCGGATGGGGAAACAAAGTTTTTCACGACCCCTCGTGAGGCCATGGTGTGGTTGGACAGGCGATTCCCGGCGAGACGTGCCCTTGCGGATTAGTGACTATCCGGCTGATCATGGAAGCTGATTTTCTCCTGTTCTCCTTTTCTGGCTACTTATTTTGTCTGTCTTAGATACATGTGTTAGATATTGCGAGGTGATAGGATGCGGGCCTGTATGAGTGCTGTTATTGCTTCCTTTAGCCCCCGCTACATTATTATCGCAGTTCAGACAGGATATATGTATACTCTTTAAGTCAGCCATGATGTACTTGGTATGTTCTTGTTATGATTATACCTTGGGGGGATTTGTTGTTTGTTTTTGCTCTCTTTTCTTCCTGCTATACTATTGGTCTCTGGGTGGGAGGTGGGGGGGGGGGGGGGATTGCTAAACATTTGACCTGATATAGGTGGTTTTATGATATCCGAGTATGTGTTTATCTTGGGTATTAGATGGACCTAGGGGGCGGATCTCTATGATCCCCCCTCATTTGTTTTTGTTTTCGAGGGGGGAAAGGCTGGTGGCTGGGAGCTACCTCCTAATTTTGCTGTTTCCTAGTTGTTCTCTATCCCCGAGAGTCATTACATTCTTGGCCCCGATTAAGGAGTGTTTGCACTGGCCGATGGTGCAATAAAGTTTGGTTTACTTTCATTTTTAGGTATGTACACTCAGTTCTGGGATCCAGGTATGCTGCATGTTGGGGGTGGTATACAGGGAGGGGGGAAGGGGGGGATGTTGGGTTATATTTACTTTTTGAGCGGAAATGTATGTTGTGAAAGTACATGGTTTACTACTGTGCAATATAAGCAATGGTGTCTGGTTACTGAATCTGTACGTGGCGGGGCTGACCGGCCGCGGGGTGATGCACTGATTATGTCTTTGTTGTATTATGACGGGGATTATGGTGTTATCGTGGAATGTGAGAGGGCTCAATGATAAAGTTAAGAGGTCTCTTGTACTCCGACAGATCAAACACTATGCCGCTGACATTGTCTGTCTTATGGAAACACATTTGGTGGGGAGTAGGATTCTATCACTGAAGAGGCCCTGGGTGGGTTGGGCTTACCATTCTATGCACACATCCGCCTCACGCGGGGTTTCGGTCCTTATTAAGCGGACCGTCCCTTTTGTAATGGAATCTATACAAATGGACCCATGGGGGAGATATGTGTTTTTGAAATGTAGATTATTTTATGTTCCTGTCCTCCTGCTAGCTGTCTATGTGCCACCTCCATACTCTCCCGATGTTCTTAAGAAGGTTGCTGGGTTCATGGCCTTATCCCCCGGGGTGTCTGTTATCTGCCTAGGGGACTTCAATAATGTATTAGACGTGGTAATAGATAGGCTCTCCATGTCTCCGTCTGCTGCAGGTCCTGGGAGATCTGGGTTTGCAGACGTGGTGTCGGGGTTGGGCCTGGTCGATCCTTGGAGACTGAGACAACCTTCTCTTAAACAATATTCGTGTTTCTCACACTCCCACTCTTCGTTCTCTAGGATTGACCTGGCCCTCCTCTCGAGCGACATGGCTCCCCGCGTCAGTAATATTAGGTATGAGACTAGAGGTATATCAGACCACTCCCCTTTGACCTTTAATTTAGACTTTAATTGCGATAGAGGCCAAGCTGTGTGGAAATTTAATCCATTCTGGCTCGTTCACATGGGGGATGGATCTGAATTGGTGGCCGCATGGCGGGAGTTCTTTGCACTGAATAGTGCCGACCAGGCTATTTCTAATTTATGGGACACATTTAAGGCCTTTTTACGGGGGAGTTTGATTAAACGGGTGTCTGATTTAAAATCCTTCTATAGGAGAAGGGAGGCTGAGTTGGAGCCCCGGAGCGCCGCTGCAGAGCTACAATACTTGCAGGACTCTTTGATCAGTTCCAGGTCAGCCTGGTTGTCGGCTCAGAGGGAATGGAGAGACTACCTAATGGAAAAGACTCAGCATAGACTCCTTTTCTCATCCCATACCTTATACGCTACGGGGGAGAGGCCGGGGACATACCTGGCCTCTTTGGCTCGGGGAGACAGACCTACTAGTGTAGTGGTAGAGATTGTGAGCGCTGAAGGTGTTCACCTGACCCAGACTCCACAAATGACGGCTGAATTTGTATCCTTCTATAGTCGCTTATATGAATCTAAATTGGATTGTACCTCATCGCAATTGAATGATTATTTGGACGGTGTCTGTTTTCCCACCTTGTCCAGGGAGGCTTGTGACCTTTTGGAGGCGCCTATTTCCCCCGATGAAGTTAGGGCAGCGATTGAGGCCTCCCCTAGTGGTAAAGCCCCGGGCTTGGATGGAATACCCTCTGAGGTCTATAAGCATAACTTGGATTTTTTTGTACCCCGCCTACTTGAATTATATAGTCAGATTTTTATACAGGAATCTCTCCCTCCGTCTATGGCGGAGGCAGTGATTGTGGTTCTCCCTAAACCTGACAAGGATCTTAAGAAAGTGGAGTCCTACCGTCCTATATCCCTCCTACCCACTGACATTAAAATTTTGGCTAAGATATTGGCTGGCAGATTAAATACAGTTATTTCCCACATTATACACCCGGATCAGACGGGATTTATGCCTAATAAATCTACCTCCATTAATCTCAGACGTCTGTTTACCCACCTACAAATCCCCCGGGCGGACCCTTCCTCTTCCATAATCGTTTCGCTGGATGCCGCTAAGGCTTTTGACTCTGTGGAGTGGGAATATTTATGGGAAGTTATGCATAGATTTGGTATTGGCCCGAAATTTATTAAATATGTTCGGCTGCTGTACTCCTCTCCCTCGGCAAGGGTAGCGGTTAATGGTTTCGTATCTCACTCCTTTCCCTTATCTAGAGGCACGCGACAGGGTTGCCCCTTGTCCCCTACCCTGTTTGCTATGGCCATCGAGCCTCTTGCATGTCTTCTGAGAACAGATGCGGGTATTTATGGACTTAAAGTGGGTACTCGGGAAGACAGGGTGGCCCTATATGCTGACGACGTTCTGCTGTTTGTGGATCGCTATGCTGAGTCTATGCCTAGGATTTTGGAAATTATTGTTGGGTTCGGGCGATACTCTGGTCTACTGATAAACTGGGAGAAATCCTTTATTATCCCACTTAAAGGCGAAGTCCCTGCCTCCCCGTTGGCGGTTCTTCCATTGAAGTGGGTGGAATCCTTCAAATATTTGGGTATTTGGGTGTCTAATAACCCTAAAAAATTCTCTTCTCTTAATATTACCCCTCAAATAATGTATCTCCGCGGCCGGGTGCAGACGTGGGGTAAATTGCCTTTAACAGTCACGGGGAGGGTTAATATGGTTAAAATGGTCTTCCAGCCCAAACTTCTATATGTCTTGCAGCAATCTCCTGTCTATATTCCACAGAAGGTTTTTAAACAAATAGACGGGTTGCTTTCCTCCCTGGTGTGGGCCAGTAAACGAGCACGCTTAAAACTAGATACCTTGACCAGAACACGTGAAATGGGGGGTCTGGCCCTCCCCAACTTCCGTTTCTACTACTACGCGGCGCAATTGATGCATATCTGGGAGTGGGTTAATGACCTCGATGCCCTGGCTCTGCATTCACTGATGCTGCATCACGACTACCCGGGGGGCTCCCCATTACAGCTACTTCTCTGTGGCAGCGTTAAAATGTCCACAATACCGCTTATTAAGCAATCTCTTCTAATATGGAAAATGGTGCACTCGGTGATGCGGGGCCATGGCGTTGACCCGGACACCCCACTGGATAACACATATGGGTTACCGGAACTGTGTTATCTTCAGGTCCGAGAAGTTTGGGGGAGATGGGGAGTATCATCTTTGGGCCAGTTATATAGTGATGGGATTCTTAACTCATTCCAACAACTTCAGCGTGCACACAACATTCCCTCAAGGTTCTTTTTTCAATTCCTACAGTTGAGACATGCGCTGGCAGCCCAGTTCCCAAATGGCCCTCCAGTCCTGGCTGACTCCCCGGTTAAAACAATGCTGCAAACGATAGACTCGGGACACTTAGTCTCTAGGATATATGGTCGTATCCTGCAAATGCACCACAATGACCTTCTCGCGGCTCTTCGGGGTAGATGGGAATCAGATGTGGGAACGCTATCGGATGATGCATGGAATACTGCTATGGGAGCTCATCGGATCTCCACTTCCTCTGTTAGATACCAGCAAATACAACTGTACATTCTACACAGGGAGTATATGACCCCGGTGAGGTTAGCGCATATCGGGGGCGCTCATAGCTCGCAATGCCCTAGATGTGGAGCCGTGGATGCAGATTTCTGGCACTTACTGTGGTTGTGCCCTGGCGTGTCTGTGTTTTGGACGGCGGTTATACGTATCCTGTGTGACACAGGTATTCCCTCCTTCGTATGTACTCCTGCGCTTTGTGCACTGCTGATTGTGGACGAGGAAGCTTTAGACCCACCTAGTAGGCGATATGTTATTAATTTATGCGCTTTAGCTAGGGTTTGTATTGCCCGGCTATGGCTGGCCAATGAGGCCCCGGCGTCTAGGGCGTGGATTTCCCTGGTCAATGAAACAATTGCGCATGAAAAATTTGTGTTTCTGGCTAGGAAGGTGGAGAGGAAATGGTCCACAATATGGGGTAGATGGATGGACTCTAAGTATTACAAAGAGAGATACAGCTAGACCTGTATTCTCCCTCGTGTATCAGTCTGGGATGTTGTGGGAGAGGGGCCCCCACGCGGCCGGTCTTGCCTTGCTATGATATGCGTACTATAATATGCCAACTCTGCTATGCTTATGAGTTTAAGGGAACTGTTATGTTTAGGATGTGTTGAACTAAGACATCGTTGCTTTGTGATTATACGTTATACGAGTAATAATGTTTACTAGATGCATTATAGACTGCATGCATGTACTGCTGTCTCTACACATGTTGGGTGTGGATAACGTTTGTGTGTTGTTTGTGTGAAATTTCAATTTCAATAAAAAGCATTGAATTTAAAAAAAAAAAAAGTTTATGCAGATAAACTTAATATCCAAACAATAAATTCCTTCTTTCGCACAGTTGGATCATCGCACATGACTGCATCACTCGCATTATAATCCATTGTGCATATCACTTTAAAATAGAAATTAAAAACCTGTCTAGATAATGCCAGTTTAGCTCCTTTCTAATGGCAACAAGATTTATAAAAAAAAAAGTGTCCAAATTCCTGGCCAGGAAAGTGATAGATGGAAGAAGAAATTGTCCTAGTATTTAATTAGCCACTAACATATAGGTCCTGCTATGGCATCTCCCAGCTCCTGGTGCTTATCCTTTTAAAAGAGGGCAGCCTTTTCTGGAGTATTTCATTACCGTTCATCTCCTATAGGTTGCATGTGATAGTTGGCAGGCTGGGGCATTGTTGGCAAGAATTAAAAAAGGTCCTTACGCATTTCTCCACCTATATTGGTGGTCAGCAACTTCATCAGAGGTCATAAGTTACTCTCTCTGTGCAGGGTACTTTAAATACCGATATCTTGCTGGTTTGCACATGCATAGTAGAGCTGCGTACAAAGCCTCCATCTGGAGTAGTTACTGCGCATGTTTAGTGAGTATTCTCTCAGTTCAGTCTCTCCATAGTACCGAGTGTTGGTATGTTCCTCCACGTACTTTACTCCAACTTGCGGGAAGTGTTTCCTTCTTATGTATATTACATGTGTTACAATTTCTTTATTATTTATTATATTTATAGCTTTTATTTATTTATTCGGTACTATGGAGAGAAGGAACTGAGAGAATACCCATTACACTTTGCACTGCGGATTATAATGAGAGTGATTCACAGCATGTGCGATGATCCAGCTGTTTGAAAGAAGGGATTTATTGTTGATAATAAATTTATATAAATGCATATTCTTTTTAATATTTATTTGTTCATGCTGGCCGGTGTGGTATTGTTTGGATATTGAGAATTTTTTTTTTTTTTATTGAACTGATTAAATATTTATTTTATTAGTGTTGTCTTAACTGTCTTTTTGTCTTGATATAATAAGGGTGGAGTATTTCCCTTAAACTGATGGCAGCTGACAAGAGAAGAGTAATAAAATCTATAAGCGCCGAGTCCTATGTATGTTCTCTACATAGGAGGAGGTCGCATGGGGTTCATTGTATTGTATACATATTTTTTTCTAGTATAAAGTGAAGTTAGTCACTGTGTGTACATTACTACGTTGCCTTGGACTCTTTATTTACAATATGTTATAATATTTACTTCCCTTCCCATTTTGAAGGTGATGAAAGATGGGCACTTTGAACACTAGCGCTCTTCCAGCCAGTTACTTGTATTCCATGACAAGTAACAAGGGCCTGGAAGAAAGCTGGGGAAACCTGAAACCTTAATTATGGGATTCCTTTCCTATGTAAAGTGCTGTTCAGCATTACAGACCCACCACTACAGTGCAAACAACAAATAGCCATTAGTGCAGAATAAATCAGGAAATACACAACAATGCAGCCAGTGAAACCACATTTACATTATAATGCTCTTCAGCTTTAAACCTGTATATAATGTGTCACCAGTGCCGTAACTAGGCATTTTAGCGCTGTGTGCAAGAAATGACAGTGGCGCCCCCCATGCAAGACAGGGGCAGTGCGCGCCGTAGGCGCGCAAAAAATTTATAGGGGCGTGGCATCACGGGGAAGGGGCGTGGTCACAAAATAATAGCAATGCATACTACAGTGCACAGTGGTCTACATTATCCAAATTACGCTGCACAGTAGCGCCACTACACCAGGTAGAGCCCCTTTTATACATTACAGCAGACAGCGTCCCCCTTTTTACACATTACAGCAGACAGTCCCCCTTTTTACACATTGCGGCAGCCAGTCCCCCTTTTTACACATTGCGGCAGCCAGGCCCCCTTTTTACATATTGCGGCAGCCAGGCCCCCTTTTTACACATTACGGCAGCCAGGCCTCCTTTTTACACATTGCGGCAGCCAGGCCCCCTCTTTACACATTGCAGCAGCCAGGACCCCTTTTTACACATTGCGGCAGCCAGGCCCCCTCTTTACACATTGCGGCAGCCAGTCCCCCTTTTTACACATTGCGGCAGCCAGGACCCCTTTTTACACATGCGGCAGCCAGTCCCCCTTTTTACACATTGCGGCAGCCAGGACCCCCTTTTACACATTGCGGCAGCCAGGCCCCCTTTTTATACATTTCGGCAGCCAGGACCCCTTTTTACACATTGCGGCAGCCAGGCCCCCTCTTTACACATTGCGGCAGACGGTGTCCCCCTGAGAGAGAGAGAGAGAGAGAGAGAGAGAGAGAGAGGGATATACTTACCTTCTCCCCGCTGACAGGCTCCTCGTGCTGGCATCTCCCTCTCGGTGCAGGCAGTGAGGTGAGAAGGAGGAGGAGGGAGGGGGATTGGAGCCGCAGCAGCGCTATTTGATTGGTAGTAAGCGCCGCTGCAGCATCCCCCTCTCCTTCCGTATTGGTTGCCTGGCGCTGCTGTGGATGCTGGGATGAAGGAACCGCATCCCAGCATCGCGCCGGGCAGCCAATACAGAAGGAGAGGGGGATGCTGCAGCGGCGCTTACTACCAATCAAATAGCGCTGCTGCGGCTCCCTGCTCCCCCTCCCTCCTCCTCCTTGAACGCTGCCCGGCGCGGCGCACGGCGCACACAGCAGCCAGAGGCGGCATGTAATGAGTCAATTTGACTCATTACATGCCGCTGGCCATTGCGCCCTCAGGGCAACTGCGCTGTGTGCCAAGCCCACTTAGCACACACGTAGTTACGGCCCTGCTATACAGGGGTCCATACGCACACATACAGTACACTGACACTATACAGGGGTCCATACGCACACACATACACTGACACTACACAGGGGTCCATACGCACACATACAGTACACTGACACTATACAGGGGTCCATACGCACAGATACACTGACACTACACAGGGGTCCATATACGCACACATACAGTACACTGACACTATACAGGGATTTATAAGCGATCACAGTTGTGGGGCAAGGGGGGGGGGGACATCTAATGCAGGATGGTTGTTATACTGAACTTATTGATTGACAGCAATGGAGTGAGAGAGACTGTCTTACCAGCATTAACAGATCCGCAGCACTGGTCCTAATGATCCTCGTCCCGCTCTGCTCTGCCTCCATTGCTGCGAAATTTGACCTGCAGATGTCCCTCCGCTACAGGCCTGTTGCGGGTGCTGGCGCGTGCACGGGGGGAGTTGGGGGCATCTGCGCGGTTCCAGCGGGAGCGTTGCCCGCTGAAGGCGCGCGCACGGGGGGGGGGGGGGGGGCAATGGGCATCTGTGCGGTTCCAGCGGGAGCGTTGCTTGCTGATGGCGCGCACACAGGGGGGTTGGATAGGCCTGATCATCTGTGTTGCCCGGTGATTAGGAGTGCAGCAGGCAGGGACGGTGTGCGGGAGAAGCAGAGACAGAGGGGACGCTGGCAGCAGACTCCGGGAGACTGATTTGGACAGTACCCGCCTCTCCAGCCTGCCCTGCCGGCTCTGCTGCTGCGGCTCCATAGTCTCCCTCCCCTGCCCCCGGACTGCGTCTCTGCACCTCTCCTCGCTCCGGCCGGGGCAGCGGACAGTACAGGCAGCATTGTAATGAGTCAAGTCTGACTCATTACAATGCCGCAGACTTTTGGGTCCCTTGATGGCGCGAGTGGTGGCTTAAATGCAGATGCGGGCAATTGCGCTGTGTGCCAGGCACCGCTGGCACACACGTAGTTACGGCCCTGTGTGTCACTAACCATTAAACATGAAATGCCAATGATATTATATAAAAGATGTGCTAAAGATTGAAGAATTTATTGGACATAAAGCTATATGTGACCAATGGTCAACCAAGGACCTCCAGTCATTTTATACAATGACTCTCCATACACTACATTACACCATCTGGAACTACCAGATCTGATGACACATAAAAGAGTTTTCTTAATTTTTACTAAATACCCTTTTGTTATTCCAGCTTCTAACGGTGTTCAACCATGTATTTATAGTATCAAGCAGTAGCGTCTAACTCCAAAGCACTGGGATACAATGCTGCTCACTGGATCCCATGTACCTTTACTTACATTTTGTAGCTAAGTGCCAGATGTACTAAAGGGGGGTACACACGGATCTCTCGTGTGTATGCCCCCCAGCGCTAGCGATGCGCGGCCCCGCGCGTCGCTATTGCCGGTGCTAGATTGGCCTGGCACATCACTCATTTCACCCGCTGGTTGAAATGAGCGCCCTCCTCGCTCAGCACACATCTCGCTGAGTGCTGAGCGATGTGTGCTGAGCGGTCTGTGACAGATCGCTCAGCACACATCTCTCCTAGTGGGTGTGGTATGGCTGACCGATGGTCTCCTGACCGCCCGGTCAGCATACCGACGCCGGGATCATGGCGGGGTGGGGCGAGTGCAGCAAGCTCCTTGCGGGCTCATTGGTGACCTGCGGTCGCCATGGGTTCTATTCCCACTCTGTGGGTTTTGAGGACACCCACGAGTGGAAATAGTCCCTGTTGGTCGGCATGCCGACCGTCGGGATAGTGAGAGGGCAGGATTTTGGGGGAGGTCAAGTGACCGCCGGTCACATGAATACCAGCCCTCCTAGTGTGTACTGGCCTTAATCCTTGAAAAGTGATAAATTGCACAGTGATAAAGAACCAACCAGCCTATGACATGGCAGTTAGGAGCTGATTAGGAGCTGATTGGCTGGTACTTTATCAGTGTGAAATGTATCACTTTTCAAGGCTTTGTACATCTCCCCTGCATAGTAAAACAGAAGCATAAACACATACCAAGAATAAGAACATGAACATTGCTCTCTTCAGAAAAACAAAACAAATTGTAAAAACATATACAAATCAAACTGAGTGAAATAAAGGGGTACAGGGGTAATACTATTCTGTTTGGAGTGAAAAAGCTCCTCTTAGGTATGCAGCTATATACAGGTTGAGTATCCCTTATCCAAAATGCTTGGGACCAGAGGTATTTTGGATATCGGATTTTTCCGTATTTTGGAATAATTGCATACAATAATGGGATATCATGGTGATGGGACCTAAATCTAAGCACAGAATGCATTTATGTTACATATACACCTTATACACACAGCCTGAAGGTCATTTTAGCCAATATTTTTTATAACTTTGTGCATTAAACAAAGTGTGTCTACATTTACACAATTCATTCATGTTTCATATACACCTTATACACACAGCTTGGAGGTCATTTAATACAATATTTTTAATAACTTTGTGTATTAAACAAAGTTTGTGTACATTGAGCCATCAAAAGACAAAGGTTTCACTATCTCACTCTCACTCAAAAAAGTCCGTATTTCGGAATATTCCGTATTTCGGAATATTTGGATATGGGATACTCAACCTGTACTTAGGGTGTAATTTAATTGACGGCAGGATATTTAAAAAACTGTGCGGCTCCTGTTTTTTTGTGCAGCTGCAGGGTTTTCTATTAAAAAAAGGACAGGAAATGAGACATGGTGATTTCTATAGAAATCACTGCATCTTTTTTTACGCACCCTCTAAACTGGGATTGGGAATAAAGTAAGGGTGCGTACACACCTAACCGATATTGGCACAATATGTTGTTTCCAGCCAAATCGGAATGACAAATCATACATATCGGACAGTGTACATATCCGATTGCGCGTTCCCATGTGTCCCATGCGATATCTTCTGGCCGGCCATACTGCACGGCCAATCGGAAGATATTGCATGCAACTCAGTGCAGTGTAACAAAGGACGAAATGTTCATTACATCGTTCTGGTGTGTACCGTGGGTATGATATGTTGGCCCATTGGCCAGCATATGGGCCTAGTGCCCATCAGTCTAATGTGTAGATGGCCTGAGAAAGAGCAGGTAACTGTGCATTGGGACAAACCATGTTGCAATACAAGGGGTGCAGACACATACATATGTTTGTAAGCAGGGTAAATACTGACTGCTTTTGCATGTGGCCCAGAAACGTACCCCTCTCACATCTAAATATCTCTGCACATTTTACATCTGCCCTACCAGCATTCAGTGGCGCCGAGAGGTGGGGGAGCGGGTACTCTTTACCCGGGCCCGAGTCTGTAGGAGGGACCCAGGGAGGCCCGGGTCATGCCTACCCCCCCTTCCCTGTTGTAGACAGCGCCGGCACTTGGAGCCGGGAGAGAGAGAAAAGTGACTGCTGCAGCAGCCTCTCTCCCCTGCCCAGCACACAGCAATGGGGAGAGAGGCAGCTGCAGAATCAGCCACAACTCTCTCTCTGCGTCACTGCGTGATGTGCAGGCGAAGATGGAGGTTGATCAATAGACCGTCCACCTCCTCCCCCCTGCCACCAGTGCCCATCTGCTCCCATGCTGACGACTCTGTGCTTTGCAGACACACAATACCTAAGATTTTTTTAAATTTCCTAAGAAGGGGTATGACCAGACCTCGCTGCATTGACCACGCCTCCTCCTACTGGGACTGGTACAGCTGTCGGCGTCCCTGCCTGCATTGACCACGCCTCCTCCTACTGGGCCTGGTACAGCTGTCGGCGTCCCTGCCTGCATTGACCACGCCTCCTCCTACTGGGCCTGGTACAGCTGTCGGCGTCCCTGCCTGCATTGAAGCACGATTTGCCCAAGTACACAGTTACTTGCTCTTTCTTACTTTATTCCCAACTCAGAATCAGGCCCATAATACAGTAATATAATAATATAGTAACAAAAATGTTCTTCATTCCACAACTTAAAAACAAACACAAAAAATGGCCTCCATTTAACATAACAATCTGCCACTTGCTGCAAACTATGCATGTTGGTCTGATTGTGGATATTATTTTCCTTACAGAACTTAACCTTTTCCATTCCATACCTTATAAGTTTCATTTACATACCTTTCTAAATTCCAGCAATGAGTTAAGAAATCCTGAATTGTTCATTAATTTCAGGGCCTCTGCCCAGGACGGTTTGACACATGGTCGCTCAGGATCAGCTGTCACTGTATCAATCTTTCTTTGGAACAGCAGCAACACGCAGTCCATGATTCTCATAATTAAATGAGGGGGTCTACCCAGTTTACGAACAGTTGATATGTCAGCAGGCTTGATAGTCTGAAAGACATTATTGGAGGTTTTTTTATAAAACAAATTCATATCTGAAACAAAAACCCAATACGCTGCCAAAAGGGGCCTAGAGATACATTATTCAGTTGTAGTCACTGTAATTGAAACTAATGTAACATTAGTAGAGATTAATTTTTTTTTTAATTAATATACTTTTTATTAATACACATGTATAATTTTGCCTACAACATATAAATGAAAACATTGGGATAGTGTAAACCATGCCAACAATCTATCCAGACCACACCCCAGTTCTAACCAGATCACTTTTGGCAACCAAAATGATTATGCATGATTGCTCAGTACTCTGTTATCATAAAGCATAGACTTCCAGCCCAATATGATTTACCCGACACACACAAATGAAAGGGAAATCAATGATCTTCACCTGCAGAGCTGCCTCTGCCTCCTCCAGGGCTGGTCGGGCCACCTCTAGCTTCTCTTCTGCTGACGCCTTGGCAATAGCGATTTCATCAACAATGGCCTGTGCTTTGTCTTTCACCTTCTGCACCTGCATCTTTACTTTTTCAGCAGCCTGTGCTTTCAGAGTTACTTCCTGCAAAACCTCATCCGCCTTCTTGGAAGCAACGGCAAGGTCTTTCTCTTTTACTGCTAGCTCTTTTGACAACTGATTGACAGACACTTCAGCTTCCATCAATTTTGCAAGACCTGGGTAAAAGTCAATTAAAGAACTGAATTGCCAATTATACAAAGAATTAATTCATATCAGATAAATTACCCTCAACTCTGGACACCTATTGAAGTATCACGTCCTACTGTATGTGCTTGCCTAGGTCATCTATTATTTAAATAAATTTGTATAAGGGCCTGGTTCATAAATTTTCATTCAAGGCACCACCAAGGGGTCAAGCCAGAACAAAATGAAAGGACAGCACCATGACAGGAAAGGGGGCTATTTTTGTGCATGCACTCCTGGGAAAGTGGGTGTGGCCTCAAAGGGTATGCCGTATCCACTGGCCGCACCCTAATTTTCATCACGCTTCCCCAACCACTACCCAGCTAATGCCAACCCTTGCCTCCTCAGTCCCCACTAACAGCCAGGTTTTTCTTCCCAGACTCTGCCCTAAAAAGGACAGTTCTCACTTCACCCTACTGGCCCCTTTTCACACACACACTGCACTGCTCAGCTCCTCACCTCAATCTCAGACTGCTTTTCTAAAGACAGGGAGAGGCAGAAGGTGATGCTAGGGAATGGGTGACAGGGGGAGGCAGTGGGTGACGCCAGGGGGAGGCAGGGGGTGATGTGGAGGATGACAGTGGGACACATTGTATGACAAATAGAGGGTGACAGTAAACTGAGGTGATCAGGAGAGATATTATGAGACAGAGAGGTAGTGGCTGACAGGAAAGGGTGATGAGGAGAGGCAGTTGGTGACAGGGAGAAGGTGACGGGGAGAGGCAGTAATTTACAGCAAGAGGGTGACGGCAAGAAACAGTGGGTGATGGGGAGAGGGTGATGTCTTGGAGAGGTAGAGGATGACAAGAGATAGAAGGTAATGTGTAGAGAGTAATGCAGGTGTGAGGCAGTGGGTGAAAGAGAGAGGCAGAGTGTGACAGGGAGATTCAGTGGATGATGCCAGGTAGAGGCAGAGGATGACAGGGAGAAGTTGACAGGAGAGGCAGTAAGAGACAGAGAGAAGGTGATAAGGAGAGGCAGTGGGAGACAGGGAGAGGGTGACAGGGAGAAGCAAAGGGATACAGGGAGAGGGTGACAGGGAGAAGCAGTGGGTGATGCCAGAGAGAGGTGACAGGCAGTGGGTGAGCGAGAGGCAGTTGGTGACACCAGGTAGAGGGTGAAAGGCAGTGGGTGACAGGGAGAGGGTGATGGGATGAGGCAATGGGTGATATATAGGGGGGAATTGGGCTGGATGGGAAGTGAGCAGTGACATGATGGTGGGAGGGGGGATACTGTGACTGGACTGTCTGGGGGGTTCTTGCTGAGGGGCAGTTAGATGGGGCAGTAGGATGGTTGAGGGACGAAGGGGCATGGTGAAAGACACTGGGGGCAGTGAGATGGTGGGGACTAGGGTTTTCTAGGGGGGGTTGGGCAGTGAGATGGACACAATGGGCTGGTGGAAGGGCACACAGGGGATTACCATTCCCCACTGATATACCACACCTGTACTCCCACACTGTGGGGCTGACTGTACTTACTTGGGGATACACAAGAAATTACCCTACCCACTGAAATACCACCCCTATACCCCCACACTACAGTGGTGACTGCCCCTATCCCAGCTGCTGCCCTGCCAGTGGAACGGCTCCTGGGTACTGGCTCTGAGACGGGCGGTTGGAAGGTACCAGGGGTAGGACGGAGAGTGGACACTTTACATGAGGTGATGGCAGTGGTGCAAGTAGAAATATTTTCTTAGTGGTACTGAGTGCCGAAAAATTGACATGGTCATGTGTTGTGAGGGGGCGTGACCACATGCTGCTAGTGGGAGTGGCTACATGACACTAGCGGTGTGGCCACAAAACAGCCCCCCCCCCCTTTTTTTTGATCTGGAGGCAAGGCTAAAAATATATAGTAATGCCTCTCGTATAATAGAAATATATAGTGATACCTCCAGTATAATAGAAATGTATGGTAATGCCCCCAATTTAATAGCAATATACAGTAGTGCCTCCATTATAACAGGAAAATACAGCCACTGTCGCACTCCCAGTAAGCATGACAAAGTGGGAGGAGCCGTCATGCTGCCAAGCACCATGGTCTTGTTGCTTTGTGGCAAATTATAATTGTGGTAATGGCAAAGTGTGTGGCAGGTGGTACTGCGTACCCGCTGCCAAATACTTATGGGTACTCCGTACCCGAGCGTACTCGCATACTTGCACCGCTGGGTGATGGAGATCTGGGTGCAGGCAGGGTGCAACAGGACACTGGCTGCAGTCACATGCACTCAGGAGCTGGACAGAGGGAGGACAGGAGAGCTGAGCGCACATGCTAAAACTGATCCCATCCAGCCGCCAATAAGTATATCCGTGCTTGGCCAGAAATGACTTAATTAGTACCTCAGTCAATTTGATTTAACCATCTGTGCTGAGCCATGGATATGGTTCACATTCAGAAAATGGTGCCCCCTGAGGTGAACATATCTAAACTGCTTCAGATCATCACTACACTTGTTTAGAATATTAGGAAAACTTTTAACACTTGAACCTCTACTTTTTAAAAATGTAACACTTAGTTTACTTAATATTCTAAACAAGTTTACAGATGTCCTTAAGCAGTTTAGTTATGCTAACCTCAGAGAGTCCTATGTTTTGAACTTGAACCCACACAAGGTCTCTCATTATTATAAACTCAGCAGGCTCACCTTAACCGCTTTAAGCACAGAATAGCTCATCTCTGCATCCAATGCTTGTCTCAATTTGCTCTTATACGCTAGACTATTGCAATTCACTAGTGTTTTACACTAGCGATAGGATCCCTCTCTGCCCACAGGAGGGGAGACAGCAGGAGAGAGTACAGTACATTTATCATGCATGAGAAGCCCATTAACAGAAACAAACAGCCCGACTTACCCACCACAGGTAGCTCGAGTACCTGCTGTATATCCCCTAAGAATGATTGCATCCCATATCCCTGTTATGTGGCTGCTCTATGATCCCTCCCAAAACACTCATAGAACATGCGGACCGGCTGTTAGAAAAGGCCTGCTTGCCCATCCCCCTTCCTGAATGCAAAAGCTTCATGAGACATTTTAAGTAAAAAGATGCCCATTGCAGGCTTCTGTGATTTGCTTGCTGCGTCCAAAGCTGCACCATTGGATCCTCTGCATGAACATCAGACATTTGGGTAACTCTGAGATTACTCAGATGTCCCCCAAAACCATACAGCCAGCGCCAGTGAAATTGCCAATGGCTAAGACCTGCCCAGGAAACGGGTCCTCATTTTGTGGAATCATGCACCTTCACACCCCACAAACGGCTGTAGACTGTCAATCATCCGACGTCTGCAGCCGCAGTATGACTGACATTTCAGGATCTGATCTGTACATGCACAGTGTGGCTTCTGTGCATACGCAGATCATTAAACATAGATTTGCGTAAATATCAGATTTATATAAATCTCTGAACCAAGCTCCAAATTTATGAAGCAAAGCTAACACACCAAATGGAACTAAGGGTAAATGAAAATGTTCTGAAAAAGTCAGGTAAATATAATGAAGCATTAAATTCTACTATTGATGTTTTCTTTGATGTCTGAATAAAATGAAGATATAAGGTGATGTACCTGTTTTCATGCGGTTAGACAAATTTTCAACATTTTCAAATTTTTCTCCATATATTGCTTTGTAGCCACCAATGAAGGACAGATATGACTTTGGAGTGACGTATGTCTGGCGCCTGTATCTCTCAAAGTATTCAACGCACTTTTCTGCCACAATATCTTGGAATGTTCCCATTGTGTTCACTACACTCCGTTTTACCTCTTCTGTGCATTCTATTTTATAAGAAGCTAAAAAGTGATGGGCCACAGCAACCAAGGCATCTCGTGGCCAACGCTGGAACCAGTCCATCGTACATCCAGAAATGAGGCCTGGAAACTTTAACGCTCTGGTTCTGAATTTTTCCCCCACTGGAGAGAAGCAAAGCACCACGTGCAAGTTACTGCGGACACGAGAGAGGAAGTAATCATAAAGGTTTTCAGCGGTTGGTGCCCGTCTTGGATACTCTTTCTTCATGACAGGAATTAAGTCTTGTGTGATCTCATCAATCTCATCTCTTGCAAACAAGTTGGACACTTCCCCAGAAGCCAACACATTATTCATATACTCTAGAAAGGATTCATCCTTTATTTCATTGTCAGTAAATATGAAGGTAATGCCTTTTCCTTTTTGGCCTGCTGTGCGGTATAATAGCTTCAGATCATCCAGAAGGTTATTTGTACCATATGTTCTGCAATAAATTGGATACATAATTTTCTTTTAATTACAACATAAAGCACTACTAAAAAAACATAATTTCATTGGCTCAGCCCATTTAAACAATAAAAGATTATTTTCAAACAAGCTACATTTCTGTAACTATCTAAAGCCTCATATCATATCATAGGACTTTTGTGAGTTCGGGGATTTAATTTCAGTTCTGAATTCATTAGGTCATGGGAGAGTACTATGGACTTAATTTCTGTTTTAAATAAACTATGTAGGCGGATACATGTTTATCAAGTCCCAGTTGTTGTTGTTTTTTTTAAAGTGAGTAAATTGGTTTTACCTGTTGCTAAAAGTGACAGTGTATATCACATACTACTCCTCAGAGTAGGCGGACTGGCACAGACTTTCACGGATGGGCTGAAGACTGCGAGAGGCCACGTGAAGGCATTGTTTTTTACATCTGGTAACGAAAAGCTGCAAATGACAATCAACCATTTGCTCTCAAACACTGGAAGATGGACAAAACAATTGGTCGGATAAATTTGTTAAATCAACCAGATGTAACCAATTTGTCTAGATGACCATTGTTTCGTTTTCTAGCATTTGGGAGCAAATGATCGATTGTTATTGCTCCCATGCATAACCAGATTTTTGTTCCCACCAGAGAGATTGGACAGATATAGCTTTAGGTTCGTTCCCAGCTTGGGTTTTGGCTCTAGTTAGACAGAGGCAATGTGATATATATTTTCCTTGTACACTGCTAGTAAATTATACATTAACCCCCACTAATTTTGTATTAGCTCCACCTACTGTTGATTTGGTCCTGCCTACACTGTAAGTGGTCACTTTCAGAATTTTTTCAGCACCCCTGGTCTATTCCACCACAAATTCCAGTGAAATTATAATACATTCACACTCTGGTACTGTACTGACCAGAACGATTTTAAGGACTGTAAAAAAAAAAAAAAATATGCTGGGGAAGGGGGATGGGGGTGATGTATTAGGGTATGAGAATCAGAAAGTGAGAGATTTTGTGAGAGTTCCCCTGTTTTGTTTTGTTTTTTCTTTTTAAGTGGCAATCATTTACATGGAAAAACCAGTTGATTTTGCAGTGTAAATGACTGCCACTTTAAAAAAACAGGGGAACTCTCACAAAATCTCTCACTTTCTGATTCTCAAACCCTATTACATTCCCCCTGGTGTTCACAGGAGAACAAAATTAGGCACCACAATCACTTTGCAGAAGTCAATAATTTTCAGTTTTTGCCCAGACTACTTTTATTTTCAAGTTATCCTGGAGGGACACTTATTGAATTCTAAAATGTAAGGAACTTAAATGAACTCAATATAATTAATACATACATACAGTACATAAGTATTCTAATGCTGACATGCTTGCAGTGTACAGTAGGTCTACTGTATATTTATAACTTAATGGGTTATAAGAAGCTTCTTAGTTTGTGAATGCTGTTGAGATTCCTTGCGCACAGCTGATGAGAGCGGAATACAATCCACAAGGTAATCCTGAGTTTGCCAGGGTCCTGCTGCTGGTCTGTCACGATCCGGGTATCTGGACGCCATTTCTTACCCATCAGATGCCTCCTAAGGCTGGCTCAGCGCTCCAGGACCGGATCCCATCTGTTATCCTAATGTTCACATTCCTGCATCCTCTCCTGTCTCTCTGAGACGCTGTCACAGTAACGCCTTATTACATCTGGCATGGCGTCTCCCGCGGCCTCCGCCGCCGTCCCTGAGCTTCTGCATGCAGAGTGTCAGAGTGGCGATTACGTCAGCCGCGGCCTCCGCTGTGTCCGCGTGGTTGGATGTGCACTTGTCAGCCTGGCGTCTCCTGTCTCCAGTGGCCGGCGCCGCCATTACTGTTTTCATTACCACATGGATTACAAACCAAACTTCCCTCCAAGTGTCTGCATGGGCGCAGCCATTTTGGATTCTGTCAGCTGATCATTTCCTCCAATCTGTTGTCAGTATTGTTAATCTGCATAATTGCCTAGCCAATCCCTTCCTTGCTGCAGGTATAAATACACTGTGCCTGAGCAAGGAAGGCGTCAGTGCTTTGGTTGTCAAACCTAGTTCCTGTTTGTCTCTCTCCTGTGATTGTCTTCCAGGTTCCAGCTCCTGTCTCAAGACTTCCACCATAGAGACCCGCACCAGCATTCCACCTGCGGTGTAGCCTGACTCTCCAATCCATTGTGGATTCATCTGTTTCCAGCTACAACATTACCTGCTTCCAGCTCAGCTTCCAGCAGAGTACAGCTTCCCTTAAAGGGCCGGTGTCCTTTCTACACTTTACCACTCTCCACCGGTATTATTATTTCTCCGCTCTCAAGTTCTACATTTCAGTTCATATTTCATCGCTCCCAAGTTCATTTATTATTTAACTGGTTCCAGCCAGTATCCACTCCGTGCTAACAACAGTCTGGTTCCAGCCAGTATCCACAGCAGCTGTTTTATCTTCAGCAACCCAGCTTTTCCTGGAACACCAGCTGGCACAATCCAGGGTTATCTCCATTGCTACAGTCGGGCCTGATAAGGACTTTCCATCTAGAAGATCATAAGAACTATCTCACACTACCAGTGCCCTGTGGCTCCTGCCATCCTGTAGTACCCAGGAACTGTATTTATTCTTTGCTGACTTTTACGTTTTCTTTTACTGCTGCTGTGTTGCGGAGTTGTCATAATAAACATCATTGACTTTTATCCAAGTTGTCGTGGTCACGCCTTCGGGCAGTTATTATTCATGTTACTTACATGTCCAGGGGTCTGATACAACCTCCCAGGTTCCGGTACATCTCAGCCCCTACAACTGAGGCTGCCTCCCGTCAGCTCAGGCCCTCAGTTGTGACAGTAAGCACTGACCTAATGAATCCAGCCGGAGACCAGGATCAAGCGGCCAGGCCGATGCAAGAACTGGCAGCCCGACTAGAACATCAGGAGGCTGCACAGGGCCACATCATCCGCTGTCTCCAGGATCTCTCTACTCGGCTGGATGGGATTCAGACAACTCTCCGTGGATCAGGCGCGTCTGGTGCGTCAACCACAGTGACTCCAGCTATAACCCCACCCACCTTACCCATTTCTGCTCCACGTCTTCATCTTCCAACGCCAGCAAAATTTGACGGATCTCCAAGATTCTGCAGGGGATTTCTCAACCAGTGAGATTCAGTTTGAGCTACAACCTGGCAATTTTCCCAGTGACCGTACAAAAATTGCCTACATTATTTCTCTTCTCAGTGGCTCAGCCCTTGATTGGGCATCACCGTTATGGGAGAGGTCTGACACCCTGCTATCTTCCTACACTGCCTTCGTGTCAACATTCAGGCGCATCTTCGACGAGCCAGGCCGGGTAACCTCAGCTTCATCCGAGATTCTCCGTTTACGCCAGGGGTCACGTACTGTAGGACAATATCTGATACAGTTCCAGATCCTGGCATCCGAACTGGCATGGAACGACGAGGCCCTGTATGCTGCATTCTGGCATGGCTTATCTGAGCGTATTAAAGATGAGTTAGCTACCAGAGACTTACCTTCTAAGTTAGATGAGCTAATCTCACTCTGCACGAAAGTTGATTTACGTTTCAGAGAGAGAGCAACTGAGCGTGGAAGATCATCTGCTCCAAAATCTTCTGCTCCTCCTCCTCGTCAACTGTCACCATCTAAAGATGAGCCCATGCAACTTGGCCGTTCCCGTTTAACTCCTGCTGAGCGCCGAAGACGTCTCTCCGAGTTTCTCTGTCTCTATTGTGCAGCTCCGTCTCACACCATTAATGCCTGTCCCAAACGTCCGGGAAACTCCAAATCCTAGCTCGCCAAGGAGAGGGCCGGCTAGGAGTAATGATCTCCTCTCCATCTCCTCAAGATTGTAATCTCCCAGTCTCGCTTCAAGTTGCTCAACGTTATCGGAACGTCATTGCCCTCCTTGATTCCGGAGCAGCTGGGAACTTTATTACCGAAGCCTATGTTAAACGGTGGTCCCTACCCACCGAGAGACTTCCTTCGTCCATTTCTTTAACTGCCGTGGATGGCAGCAAAATTTTTGATGCAGTCATTTCTTTAAGGACTCTACCAGTTCGTCTGAGAGTGGGAGTTCTTCATTCCGAACTTATTTCTTTTTTAGTGATTCCAAGAGCCACACATCCTGTGGTCCTGGGCCTTCCATGGCTCCGTCTTCACAATCCTACAATTGATTGGACGACTACGCAAATCCTGGCATGGGGTTCCTCCTGTGCTGAGACATGTTTGTTTAAAGTATTGCCTGTCTGTTCTTCCTCCCCCAGGTCGTCTGATGTTCCACCTCCTCCATATCAAGATTTCACGGATGTGTTCAGTAAAGCTTCTGCTGATATCCTTCCTCCTCATAGAGAATGGGACTGTCCGATTGATCTCGTTCCAGGGAAGGTTCCACCTCGAGGCCGAACTTATCCGTTGTCTCTGCCTGAGACGCATTCTATGGAGGAATATATTAAAGAGAACCTAGCAAAGGGGTTCATTCGACCTTCTTCTTCTCCAGCCGGCGCAGGCTTCTTTTTTGTAAAAAAGAAAGATGGTGGTCTGCGGCCGTGCATCGACTACAGAGGTTTGAACGACATTACCATCAAGAACCGTTATCCTTTACCCCTGATTACTGAGCTCTTTGACAGAGTTAGCGGAGCTACCATCTTTACAAAGCTGGACTTGCGAGGTGCATACAATCTCATCCGGATCCGTGAGGGTGACGAGTGGAAGACCGCCTTTAACACCCGTGACGGACATTATGAGTACCTCGTCATGCCCTTCGGATTGAGCAATGCTCCAGCTGTCTTCCAGCATTTTGTCAATGAGATCTTCAGAGACATTCTATACCGTCATGTCGTGGTCTATCTAGACGATATCCTCATTTTTGCCAACGATTTAGAGGAACATCGTTTTTGGGTTAAAGAGGTTCTGTCCCGTCTCCGTGTCAATCATCTCTATTGCAAATTAGAAAAATGCGTCTTTGAAGTCAAGTCCATTCCGTTTCTAGGGTACATTGTGTCCGGTTCCGGACTAGAGATGGATCCTGAGAAACTACAAGCAATCCAAAATTGGCCGGTACCCTTAACCCTCAAAGGGGTCCAGAGGTTCTTAGGGTTCGCCAACTATTACCGAAAGTTTATACGAGACTTTTCCACCATTGTGGCGCCTATTACTGCTTTCACTAAGAAGGGTGCTAACCCGTCCAAGTGGTCTGAAGAAGCCATGCAAGCATTTCATCTTTTAAAACAAAGGTTCATCTCTGCGCCTGTTCTGAAACAGCCTGACATCGACTCTCCTTTCATCTTAGAGGTGGATGCCTCCTCCGTTGGAGTAGGAGCGGTGTTATCTCAGAGGGCTAAAGATGGCCATTTACACCCTTGCAGTTTCTTCTCCCGGAAGTTCTCCCCAGCTGAGCGCAACTATGCCATTGGCGACCAGGAGTTGCTAGCCATCAAGCTCGCTCTAGAAGAGTGGAGGTATCTGTTGGAGGGAGCTTCTCATTCAATCACCATACTTACAGACCACAAGAACCTTTTATACCTGAAGGGCGCACAATGTCTCAACCCTCGTCAGGCCAGATGGGCACTTTTCTTTTCCAGGTTCGACTTTAAACTCCAGTTCTGTCCGGGCTCTCAGAATCGCAAGGCCGATGCCCTTTCCCGCTCATGGGAGCAAGAAAATGAGTCAGAGTCTTCAGACAAGCATCCTATTATAAATCCGTTGGCATTCTCCACGGTAGGGATGGACTCTACGCCCCCATCAGGGAAAAGTTTTGTGAAGCCGATGCCAAGGAAGAAGCTCATGCATTGGGCCCATGCTTCCCGTTTTGCCGGACATACAGGTATCCAAAAAACCCTGGAGTTTATCTCTAGGTCCTATTGGTGGCCAACTCTGAAAAAGGACGTCTTGGAGTTTATTGCATCTTGCCCAAAGTGTGCCCAACATAAAGTATCCCGCCAGTCGCCTGCGGGGCAACTGGTTCCACTATCCGTTCCCCGTCGACCATGGACCCACTTGTCGATGGATTTCATTACAGACTTACCCATGTGCAACAAGTTCAATACCATCTGGGTGGTAGTTGACCGGTTCACCAAGATGGCACACTTCATTCCTCTCACCGGTCTTCCGTCAGCTTCCAAGTTGGCTCAAGTATTCATACAAGAGATCTTCCGACTCCACGGTCTTCCTGAAGAAATTATCTCAGATCGAGGAGTTCAATTCACAGCCAAATTCTGGCGAAGTTTATGTCAAGTCCTCCAAGTCAAGCTAAAGTTTTCCACGGCTTACCATCCTCAGACCAATGGTCAAACCGAGAGGGTGAATCAGGACTTGGAGGCCTTCCTCCGCATCTATGTGTCCTCCTCTCAAGATGACTGGGTTCAATTACTTCCCTGGGCCGAGTTCTGTCATAACAACCAGTATCATTCTTCATCTGCTTCAACACCATTCTTCACTAACTTTGGTTTCCACCCTAAAGTTCCTGAGTTCCAACCGCTTCCAGCAACTTCTGTTCCCGCAGTGGATATCACCTTGCATCAGTTTGCCAATATCTGGAAGAGCGTACGATCAGCTCTGCTCAAGGCATCGTTCAGGTACAAGAAGTTTGCGGATAAGAAGCGTCGAGCAGTTCCTGCTCTCAAGGTGGGTGATCGGGTATGGTTATCCACGAAGAATTTGAGGTTAAGAGTTCCCAGTATGAAGTTTGCACCTCGCTATATCGGTCCTTTCAAGATTGAACAAGTCATCAATCCTGTTGCTTACAGACTCCAGTTGCCTCCCTTCTTAAAAATACCCAGGACATTCCATGTTTCCCTGTTGAAACCGCTGATCTTGAATCGGTTTCATTCCTCACTTCCTCCAACTCCGAAAGTCCAAACTCAACGAGGCGTTGAGTATGAAGTGGCCAAGATCCTGGACTCACGTCACCGTTACGGTCAACTACAGTATCTTATTGACTGGAAGGGTTACGGCCCTGAGGAACGTTCATGGACCAATGCTTCTGATGTCCATGCTCCTGCCTTGGTCCGGAGATTCCATTCCAAGTTTCCTCAAAAGCCAAAGAAGTGTCCTGGGGCCACTCCTAAAGGGGGGGGTGCTGTCACGATCCGGGTATCTGGACGCCATTTCTTACCCATCAGATGCCTCCTAAGGCTGGCTCAGCGCTCCAGGACCGGATCCCATCTGTTATCCTAATGTTCACATTCCTGCATCCTCTCCTGTCTCTCTGAGACGCTGTCACAGTAACGCCTTATTACATCTGGCATGGCGTCTCCCGCGGCCTCCGCCGCCGTCCCTGAGCTTCTGCATGCAGAGTGTCAGAGTGGCGATTACGTCAGCCGCGGCCTCCGCGTGGTTGGATGTGCACTTGTCAGCCTGGCGTCTCCTGTCTCCAGTGGCCGGCGCCGCCATTACTGTTTTCATTACCACATGGATTACAAACCAAACTTCCCTCCAAGTGTCTGCATGGGCGCAGCCATTTTGGATTCTGTCAGCTGATCATTTCCTCCAATCTGTTGTCAGTATTGTTAATCTGCATAATTGCCTAGCCAATCCCTTCCTTGCTGCAGGTATAAATACACTGTGCCTGAGCAAGGAAGGCGTCAGTGCTTTGGTTGTCAAACCTAGTTCCTGTTTGTCTCTCTCCTGTGATTGTCTTCCAGGTTCCAGCTCCTGTCTCAAGACTTCCACCATAGAGACCCGCACCAGCATTCCACCTGCGGTGTAGCCTGACTCTCCAATCCATTGTGGATTCATCTGTTTCCAGCTACAACATTACCTGCTTCCAGCTCAGCTTCCAGCAGAGTACAGCTTCCCTTAAAGGGCCGGTGTCCTTTCTACACTTTACCACTCTCCACCGGTATTATTATTTCTCCGCTCTCAAGTTCTACATTTCAGTTCATATTTCATCGCTCCCAAGTTCATTTATTATTTAACTGGTTCCAGCCAGTATCCACTCCGTGCTAACAACAGTCTGGTTCCAGCCAGTATCCACAGCAGCTGTTTTATCTTCAGCAACCCAGCTTTTCCTGGAACACCAGCTGGCACAATCCTGGGTTATCTCCATTGCTACAGTCGGGCCTGGTAAGGACTTTCCATCTAGAAGATCATAAGAACTATCTCACACTACCAGTGCCCTGTGGCTCCTGCCATCCTGTAGTACCCAGGAACTGTATTTATTCTTTGCTGACTTTTACGTTTTCTTTTACTGCTGCTGTGTTGCGGAGTTGTCATAATAAACATCATTGACTTTTATCCAAGTTGTCGTGGTCACGCCTTCGGGCAGTTATTATTCATGTTACTTACATGTCCAGGGGTCTGATACAACCTCCCAGGTTCCGGTACATCTCAGCCCCTACAACTGAGGCTGCCTCCCGTCAGCTCAGGCCCTCAGTTGTGACATGGTCAAAGCCACGTGCAATATACTGTATACTTTGCCAAAGAGGAACAGCGAGTGTGAATCTACAAGAGAGTTTCTCCTTCAGCTTGTCCCACTGCAGAGAGGAAGGGAGGAGGAGCTGCCTTTTTGCTATGCTGGCATGTATTTCAAGGTGTTTAGAATAAAAATATAGGGGTAGATTTACTAAAGTTTCTAAAACCAGAAAAGTGGTGTTGGTAGTGTTGCCCATAGCAACCAATCAGATTCTAGTGATCATTTCTCTATTGTATTCTAGAAAAGGATAGACAGAATCTGACAGGTAGCTCTGGGCAACACCTACACTCGTCTGTTTTAGAAGCTTTAGTAAAGCTAACCCATAAACTTTGCACATGGCTACTTGAATGATTGCTAGAGACCTAAGGACCCCATACACTTATGCAACATGTCCGACCGTCATGTCGCAGGCGATCACCCCAGCAGCCTCCCGGGCGGCAGGATCGCCCAAGGTACATCGTATGCTGTCCTTTTGCATACGATATATCTTGGGCGATCCCAGCCATGCTTGCGGGGTCGGACATGATCGCTAGTGCAGCACATTCAATCTGCAGGATCCGATGCTCACAGGAACGCGCATCGGATCAGATCGGAAACACCTCCAAAATGCCCGATTTCACCCAATATATCGGGCCGAATGCCCGAAATCTGAGAAAATTGGGTGGCATTATCGTTCTAGTGTATGGGGCCATTCAGGAGTTTATTTATGAAGCAGTGAAAAGGCTGGAGAAGTGAGCCAGTGGAGAAGTTGCCAATGGCAACCAATCAGCTGAACCGAATGTTACTTCAATGTTGATTGGTTGCCAGGGGCAACTTCTCCACTGGCTCAGTTCTCCGCTCTTATCACTGACCAATAGACCCCTGAATGCCATGCAAATGAGATGCAGAAAGAGGTATGACTATAGCAAAGAGAGTAGCATTGTGTGCTACTTAGAAAAAAAATCACAAATGTACTTTTTCACTTTCAATGTTGCCAATTTATGTAACACTAACATCATAATTTAAAGAGTTTGCAAATTTATGTACAGTTGGCATTTTCAATGTTGAAATTCTGACCATGTTGGTATCATGAATGCCGGCATGCTGACTACATCCCAGAAGCAGTAACTTACTAGACATGTGTATGCCTGCTGTCACTGTGGGCCACAGAATGTCTATGCTGTACTATTTCTCTGGTGGTTTCAGATGAAGCTAAACAAATCTCTTTAATGGACATTTAATGTGTGAGCATTTATTGGGGTAACAATGTGTGTTTAATAAAAAAAATGCTCTCCTCCTTAGCCTTCATGCTCAAAAGGCATTTGATTCTGTCCTCTTGTCACATCTATATAAAGTTTAACCAGAGATTGTGACCCCTCTTTTGTGGCCTTAATCCACTACTTTTATTGTTCCCCTAACACTTTGCTGGTGGTTAACGGCATGAGAGGCGATTCCACAAAGTACTTTCCAGGGCTGTACCACCTAATATCTTCTATTTAATCTGACATTAGATCCCCTCCTCCAAAATGCCTCTCTTTGGTTGGGATTTGGGTTAGTTACAACTCACAACCCAAGTTGCTGGTATTCACAAATGACCTTTTACTTAATTCTGAAACTCTAAAGACTCTCTCACATTCCACAATTACTTGACCATTCTGGCCAGAGGATTTCATATTAACCCTTCTAAAACTGTTGCCATGTGCTTTGGCTCCCATACACATGTCCTTCTTGGGGCTTGGGTTGTTCTTTTTAACTGAGCCCATGATAGTATACCATATCTGGGAACCTTACTCCCCAAGAAGTTGGTCAATTTTTACGAACTGAATGTCGGACCAGCTATTAAATAGTTACAAGTTACGACGGTGGAACAACATGCTCCTTTCATATTCGGGAGGGCTAGTCCGATTTAAAAAAAATACAAACAAAAATTAAACAATTTCTTTCCCCATGTTATTCTTCGTGCTTCAATCTGTCCCCATATTAGCACGAGGAAAGTAAATTGTATTAATATTAAGCAAAGAGTTATTTATTTTCTTAACATGGTATACTATCATCACATCGCAGTCCTATATTACCTACAGGATTGGTTACAGGGTAGTGATACTTATTCTCTCCCATTGGAAAGAAATTATCTTTCTCGTATTGAGATCACCTTCTTCCTTCACCAACCTGACTGAGAGATAACGAGTCACACAAGTCTATCCATCTGCCACTGCTTAACAATGCAAACTTCCAAAATTGCATGGCTTCATGTCCCTTCAACTTTTGTAGGCTGAATGAGTGTCTTCTATTAGATATTTTATTGCTATAAATGACCACAAATCTTTAACATTTGCAGGGGCCATGGATACATTTCCTGTTACTAAAGCTTATCCCCTAACTTTTTTGCAGGCCCAACACTATATTAATTTAGTGATTAGAGTACTGTTTGAGACTGATTGGAATAGTCCAATAGACAGGTTAATACTTTAGGGAGACATACTGTATCAAACCTTTGCTAGGAAAAAAGGGGATACGTTGCCCATAGCAACCAAACAGCTCTAGCTATCAATTTCCTAGCACTGTCTAAAGATGACAGTTACAAGCTGATTAGTTGCTATGGACAACTTACTTTATCTCTCACAAAGGTATCCCCTCATCTCTGCTAAAGCTATTTTCATTCACTACTGTATGTCTTCCTATAAGTACAAACTGACCATGTGGAAATAGCTGGAGTAGCCAAATGGCTTACACACTTCTCTTCCCTTGAGTGTCTCTGAAATTTTAAGGACTTTAAGGGTGGTATTCAAATGATATATCACGCCCAATCTCATTTCTAAAATGATCCCCGCTATTGTGCATATCGCGCCAATAGTAATCAGGTTTAGCTGTGTAAAGGGTTGGGTGCCTCGCTACCCCAGGGGTAGCAAGCTAAAATGATATCATGCCCCCAAGGGCAGAAATTTAACGGGTGTGGAAGGGGGTGAAAAGAATAGGATACCGCCCTTAATGTTTGCTGCAGGGCTCTGAAGGCTGTCCCCTATGTGTAATTATTTTCTAACATATTGCAGTACTCTTACCTGTTCCCCAATGGAAATTCACTATGGATCTCCTTGTCTCTGCCAAATCTCATGTGCTAGATGGAGCCTTATGTTTACTCTAGAATTGGCCAGTGGTCCAATTCATTTGGCTCAATGTCGAAGACATGCTGAAGCCAATTTTGTTAAATAAGAAAGTGGCTGAATAAAAAGCCATCTTCATTCTTGTGTTCTGCAGTGCTCTGTCTCTATTCTGCCCTCTGGAGCAGCGCACTGGCCCGCCACGGCACCACCTCCATGTTTCATGTTTTCCCGGCAGCAGATGATTCTTATGCTGGGGGTCATAGGTGAGTCCCCAAATGTGTTCTCCGATGGGTGATTGTGGGATATAAGGGTTATGTGGAATAGATGGCATATAAAGAGGTGGCATGAAGGGGCTCTTTATTAGAGTGGTAATAAAATAACTTGAAATCTGGAAAAATGGTTGCAACCCTCCTGCTATTTTGGCCACTCCCTAGCCATGACCCCTGTCTGGAAACGGAAAATGAAAAGGAGGTAACCCTAGTTTAAAGTCTCTCATCATACAGACATTAGCATACTGACTTAATAACAAGAGACCTATATTTAGCTGAGGCAATATTATCTACAGTTTGCATATGGTAAGGACTGGGCACATTGCCTACTGGTATACATAATTACAACATACAATATACATTAACTGAATACATTGGGGGGAAAAAACACCTAAATCAATTTTAGTTTTCTGCTCAAATTGATTCTGGAGACAAAATATGAACAGTTAGAACTCTGCTAGTGGGATGCACAATTTTCTTTCCTCCTCCTGAATGTGAATGAATTGCTCTGCAATGTTTATGTGTGTAGCTGTAGTGATTGTGCTGCCTGAGATGTAAGCTTTCTCCATCCCTGGCACAGCGTGACTGGAACATTTAGAAAGATAAACTGCAGTGGGCTGTGGGGACAGGACATAATCGATACTGCACTTTCTGCCGTTGCGATGCACAGATACAAGAAGTGGCAATCCAATTTAAGAACTGATTACAGACAGTTGCAGCGCTTTGAATCCATTTTAAGAATGCATCTATCAACAGGACATATCACATTCAAACCTACCTAATATTGTGACTAATTCTCCCTGGGCTGATACCTTTTTGTCCTTTCACCCCCCCCAATCATTGAGAGCTAAGAGTACAATAGGTGAAATCTAAATGACAGAATGATGTGAGCAGATATAATACAGTCCCATAAAGTTGTTCTGATACATTCACATCAACTACTGTACATAGTGCATGTTGGCAGGCAGGTCAGGAGTCCTGACTGTGCAACAAAACTCTGCAAACAGATTGCACCGCTAGATTTAACGTAGAACCCTTTCACAGATTCATACCAAAATGTATCTACACTAAATTCTGGTATAATAAATATACTACATATTTTTCTTTTACTCCATGTGCATTCTATATTGCATTGAATTGTATTGTATTGTCAGATGGGCAGTAATTAAAAAGAGGGAATGTTTACCTGTTGTAACTAATATGTATAGTTTACAATGCGCACATTTTCAAAAATAAAAAGTTTATACATACTGTATGTAAAAGGGCTACCTACAGTGTTATATCCTACCCTAAATTATATTTACATTGCTTATGCAAATAACATTTATACACAATACATTACCAATGAAAACAGTATTTACTAAATAATAATCTGTTAAAAGATTTTTGTCTGGTACAAGTCTGTGGGTGGCATGTAACAGAGCCCACGTTCCCCTGACGTGCGGGATGCCGGCTGAACTCTGACGTTTTTTTAAAGGGGCAGTCATTTACAAGGCAAAACCATGCCTTGTAAATGATTGCCCCATTAAAAAAACATCCGAGTTCGGACGGCATCCCATACTTGGGGCAAACTCAGACTCTATTACATCCCGCCCCATACTACGTACTGTATGGTTTTTTTTTACTTGCTATTTACCTGTAATCTTAATTTTAATACAAGTACTATATTTCCGTGCATATTTATCTTAATTTTTCATGACATAATTAGCCATCTGAATTCTACATGTGAACAATCTGGAACTCTGGTGGATTGTGGATTTTTACAGGTATTGCAGTTACAAATGAAAAAAAGAAACCTCTAAGGACATCTAAAGGCTGACTACTCACAGTCATGTGAGGGGTTGATAAATACTCGTTTAAGAATTTCATACAAAAGAAAAGGATATTTTGAACTAATCTCTATCAGCACAGACGGTGTAATGGTTAGCATTACTGCCTCACAGCACTGAGATCATGGGTTCAATTCCCACCATGGCCCTAATTGTGTGGAGCTTGTATATTCTCGACGTGCTTTTGTGGGTTTTTCCGGGTACCAACTCCTGTTAGATTAATTGGCTCCCAACAAAATGAAGCTGCTTTACCAATTAGCTCTCTGCGCTATTTATTATGGCATGGCTGATGTTCAAATGATCAAACTACAAATTTTACTATATTTCATATGTTTTAATACACATAAAAATTAGACCGGTCTAAAATATCATAAACAATGTAAAACAATAATAATCAGTATTATCAAAAATACTATAGACTTAACACAAGGAGGTGGAGCCAAGCTACTATATGCCCAGTTCTCGTAATGGACAAATAGTTTTAACTATACTTCAGTCCGCATATTAAACTTATTAAAATGCACATTCATTTATTTCTGTAACCCATGTAGAGATATGAGTTCCTTAAGTGCTTTTTAAAGATGAACAATGTTCCATATTCAACTGCTCGTCAGCAAAGACAGAAATAAAGCATGAAAATGCGCTCCTGGACGGAGCCTTACGTGTAATAACCGTCCGTGCTGTGTATCGCAAATTGAAGCCCCCAAAGGTCTGTGTCGCGGTCCCGGTTTCAGGGGATCAAGCGTCTGCAATGACGCCCGCTGATGACGAGGGTATCCAGCCACAGGGATCAACGAGACCGCACCGTTTTGGTGCTGCTTGCAAGCACCCAGGTCCCGGTCTCTCTCCTCTCAATTGCTGACGGGCTATTGTTGGTGGCGATGAACAGCAATATTGGTAGGTTCAAGAAGAATATATGGGTCCAAAATCCACACTTCTGACGCGTTTCGCTCCTTTTACAGAAGCTTCTTGGATAATGTCCATCATCAGCGGGCGTCATTGCAGACGCTTGATCCCCTGAAACCGGGACCGCGACACAGACCTTTGGGGGCTTCAATTTGCGATACACAGCACGGACGGTTATTACACGTAAGGCTCCGTCCAGGAGCGCATTTTCATGCTTTATTTCTGTCTTTGCTGACGAGCAGTTGAATATGGAACATTGTTCATCTTTAAAAAGCACTTAAGGAACTCATATCCCTACATGGGTTACAGAAATAAATGAATGTGCATTTTAATAAGTTTAATATGCGGACTGAAGTATAGTTAAAACTATTTGTCCATTACGAGAACTGGGCATATAGTAGCTTGGCTCCACCTCCTTGTGTTAAGTCTATAGTATTTTTGATAATACTGATTATTATTGTTTTACATTGTTTATGATATTTTAGACCGGTCTAATTTTTATGTGTATTAAAACATATGAAATATAGTAAAATTTGTAGTTTGATCATTTGAACATCAGCCATACCATAATAAATAGCGCAGAGAGCTAATTGGTAAAGCAGCTTTGGGAATCAGCACAGGGACCACCTGTGCTAATTATTCTGACTTGAAGACCCCAAGTCAGTAGCTCTGTATTGCAGCTTGAGAATAATTAATTGATGATATATTAATTAAATTCAATTAAGCGCCTGGTTGCAGTTTGTGTGTTGTCCCAACAAAATGAATCCTAGTGTGAATGTTTGCACATGTATGTGTGGTAGGGAATATAGTGGCCGATTCAGACCTGACTGCTGCTGTGCGTTTTCGTGCAGCGGCCGGTTAGGTCTGAACTGCGCATGCGTATGCACCGCAATGCGCAGGTGCGACAGGGAGCGTCGGGCAGCGCCAGGATGGTGCGAAAAATCCCATCGGACCAGTGAACGCAAAGAGATTGACAGGAAGAGGGCGTTTGTGGGTGGCAACTGACTGTTTTTGAGGAGTGTCCGGAAAAACGCAGGAGGGGCCAGGCGTGTATAGGGAGAGTTTCTGACGTCAGCTCTGGCCCCGATCATCGCATTGGAAGAGTAAGTCCTGGGCTGCGCAGAGGCTGCACAAAATTAGTTTGTGCAGCTCTTCAACACATCAGAACGCACACATACATAGCGATTTCCCCCTCAACCTGTAGGCAGCGACTACCTGAACGCAGCGATGCAAAAAACACACCCTACCAATCAGGTCTGAATTACCCCCATAGATTGTAAGCTCAGCTGGGGCAGGGACTGATGTGAATGGCCAAATATTCTCTGTATAGCACTGCGGAATACGTGTGTGCTATAAAAAAACTGGTAGTAATAATTATAAATAAAATAAATATATGACATTATTTTATAATTGAACCCCTTTGTGTGGGATTTTTTTTCATGTCGCCGATTTGTTGATCCCGATAATAACCCAGATTCCCTGACACAGCTTCAGAGGATCGGAGAATTGCTACAATCGGTTGCAGATGTATGGGGCCTTTACTCCTGGTAGCCTTTTACATAATTTTAATGGATACAAATTGGGTACCATGCTGTCGAGAAGTCAGCCGCTATTTAGAAAGGTATAACAATATCCCCTTTTCAACAGTTTAGTAAATTAATAACAAGTGAGACAGTTCAATGTGAATCTTCATGGAAAATATTGTGCATTCAAGGCTTGGGCCAAAATGATATCTTAAACAATAGGTTGTCTCATTTTCTAAACAGTAGAAATTGCTTATTCTGTCACTTCTGGAAAGTACTATTCATTTTAGTCTTGGGTGGTAAAGAAACCAAATTTCCCAAGTCACAAGATCACTCTTCTCAGGTGTGGTGACCTAATACCCAACAGGAAGCCTGACAGCTGGAAATGAAAGCACATAACTGGGCATGCTTATAGTTGCTATTTCAGGGGTATTTTTTAAGTTACCATTTACTTATTAACTGAAGGCTGTGGGATATTAATGTTGATGAAGAAAGTTCCCCATTTTACAATGTAATAGCCAGTGTATGCCTGCATGGGAGGTGCTTACTCAAAGCTTAAAGAAATGGAGTATATTTCTCGGTATGCGTTCTTCTCTCCCTTTCTGGGACAATTTCCTTATTCATAAATCTGGTGAGATGTTTCTCCAAGAGCAAAACTTGTTTGACACTTTCAGAAAAGTCTTCTTACTGTTTTAGTGTCTTATTAAAACATGATGAAGGCTGTATGAAAATACTGAACATGAAAGCACAATCTGGTTCTATAGAGGTTACAGTCCTCTGAATCAGCATTATTTAAATTCATCTTATTTTCAGAGATGTTCCTCTGTATCCCCTTATTCCTCTAGAGTCTACCAAATATCAAGACATGAAAGTACGTTTGAATTGCAAGTTTAATGCACAGAAAGAACACTTCTTGTTAAAATTAATCAAGCTTCATCTCTGGGGTAATAAGTAAATGTTCCCATTTAATATTTACCTGAAATGTAGTAGAGGATTTAATGTAGTCTACACAGAGGCAAGCACAATGGTATTTGTGGGGTCATTAAAATTATCCAAGCATTTCATGCTTCATACTAAGGAAATGTCTGAATCGGTCATTATTATAGTAACTGACACTTTGATAAGAAATGGATGAACCTGTGTAGGACTTTTGCTAACTTAAGGGCCGTACTGACGGGGAGATTTCCCCAGAGATGTGTGCTGAGTGGTCTAACACAGAGCGCTCAGCACACATCTCTCCCCTGCTCAGCACAGTGTGACGTGTGTTGAGCAAGGAGGGAAGGACGGGGATGAAATGAGCGACCTGCTAGATTGTGCCTGCATGCAGGCCAATCTAGCACCAGCAATAGCGACGCGCGGGACCGTGCATCGCTGTCGCCGGCACCCCTACACACGGAACGATGTGTTCTTAATTTCTAAGCAATCTCGTCAGATTGCTTAGAAATTAATTGACCATCGCTCCGTGTGTACCCCCCTTTAGGGACTAAGGTGGAGATGTTCTAAGCAGTGAAAAGAGTGGAGAACTGAGCCAGTGGAGAAGCTGCCCATGGCAACCAATCAGCTGCTCTGTATAATTTTATAGTATGCAAATTATAAATGTTACTTCAATGCTGATTGGTTGCCATGGGCAACTTCTCTACTGGCTCACTTCTCCATTCTTTTCACTACTTAGAACATCTCCCCCAAAAGCTCCTAAAATGGGAGGAATGCTTTGAATGTAGCTCCTAATAGTTAATAACATTTTATAAGCAATACTTAAAAACAAAAATAAAAACCATAATACAATAAACAACGTTAAAAGTCATCTCTCTAGGCTGGTAAGAGAGTATAAAAAGCGCTGTAAAAATGTATCAGTCTTTGAAAAATACAATGAAAGGTACAATATTAGTCCAGTCAAGCAGACAGAACATATGGCTAATATACTGTACACAGGGCCATCTTAACAGCAGTGTAGGACCCTGGGAAAAGCAATGCACTGGGGCCCCTACCCATCCTCCAGCGGTAGGGGTGGGGGGTGCTATTAGCGGCAACTTTGATGTGCCGTGGGCGGTAGCGGATATTCTATCTTCCGCTCAGCATGTAGGACCTGGAGCAGAGATTTCAGCCAAGTAATTTCTTACACCTTTACTGCACAGATGGTGGGAGATGGGGCGGGAGGGATAACACTAAACTGTAGAAGGGGGCATCGGGCTGAATGAAGGGGACCCAATACATGACTTCCATGGTGGTAGGGGGTGTTTAATATGCAGGGGAGAGAGGTGGATTGTGGAGTGGGCTTTATATTCATTGGGAGGGCAGCTTGCTTGACTGCAGATATCTCTAGTTCCTGCATATAAATTTCTTAGCTTTTGATGGAATAAAAACTAGAGTCCCACCTTTCAGGAGGCACTGGGGACTTGGGGATCAGAGTTCAGGAGCCAGAGCAATCCACTGACGAACATATAATACTGCATACCAGGTGTGTGGAGCAGGAGCAGGGACCAGCTGCTGGATGCATGATATCTCTGGGTGTGGGCATAGTAAAGACAAGCTGCCATGTCCACCGAAAAGGGGAGAGTCACAGCTTTTGGAGTGTACCCCCAGAAAAACTCTAAGTCAGACAGAACCTGACATAGCTGGCTGAGAAGAGCAATTTACAGGCTCGGATGGGAACCAATGCTTTGAAGTTGGATATCTCCGGTTCCCCAGGGCCGATTTTTAAAAATCTGGTACCTCTGGAAAAATGGGATCCTCAGCTATCAGCCTAGGAGGACCCTTATACTCCTCGGGCCCTTGGCCATACGAAAAGACGGCCCTGACTGTACATATAGAAATGTACATACATTGTGATGTAAAGCAAAGACCAAAAATACAGTTTAGAGAATTATAAGTCCATTTCAGATAACATGACTGAGTCATAAAGAGAATCAATCCCTTTAGGCCAATACAGTTGAATTCCAACATAGCGTTTCTGACCAAATGATCGTACTTTTCATGACTAACTATAACATTAACCAGTGATACCCATTCTGCGACCAAGGACCCACAGGAGCCATCCAAGCTCTAGTAATATTTTCTTTTGCCAAAATGTGGGTAGCTAAAACATATTGCTTTCTATCAAGCTCTTTATCCAACATTCTAGGTGTCAGCAAGGGAAGATACACTTAAGTGGAGACCACCACTTTTGTCACCCTTTGCCAAAAATGACTATTATTAATGGAATGACATTCTCAGATAAGGTGCAAAAGAGAGCCATGGGGTTGCAACAACATAGGGCACTGAGGAATGACTCGACCCCCAAATTTATGTAGACAAATAGGTGTGAGATAGAGTCTATGGATGCATAATGAAAAGTTGAACTTGATGAAACTTAATTGACTAATGAAATAGAAACTCTTGGGCGCAGGCAACTAAACCAGTGTTTCTGTATAACATTCCACAACTGCCGCACTCCTCAATTCTAAAATCTCAAGCCCTCATACTAAATGAATGAATGAAAAGTCTCCGGGGTCTGCCAGAAATCCAGCGCTGTAAATTATAAATATCCTATAAACTGTAACTACCCAAGAAGGGGGAGGAAAAGGCAATGGGAGAAAAGAAATGGAATGGCCACAAAACAGAGAGCTCTCCAACCAAACATTGGCCCTCATTCCGAGTCCTTCGCTCGGTATATTTCATCGCATCGCAGTGAAATTCCGCTTAGTACGCATGCGCAATATTCGCACTGCGACTGCGCCAAGTAATTTTACAATGAAGATAGTATTTTTACTCACGGCTTTTTCTTCGCTCCGGCGATCGTAATGTGATTGACAGGAAATGGGTGTTACTGGGCGGAAACACTGCGTTTCAGGGGCGTGTGGTTAAAAACGCTACCGTTTCCGGAAAAAACGCAGGAGTGGCCGGAGAAACGGAGGAGTGTCTGGGCGAACGCTGGGTGTGTTTGTGACGTCAAACCAGGAACGACAAGCACTGAACTGATCGCAGATGCCGAGTAAGTCTGAAGCTACTCTGAAACTGCTAAGTAGTTTGTAATCGCAATATTGCGAATACATCGGTCGCAATTTTAAGAAGCTAAGATTCACTCCCAGTAGGCGGCGGCTTAGCGTGTGTAACTCTGCTAAAATCGCCTTGCGAGCGATCAACTCGGAATGAGGGCCATAGTACAAAGGCATAATGAATATGAGCAGGATTGGAGAAGTCAAAATATAACTATAAATATAACAGGTAACTATATAGCTATAATCCTAACAATGTATAACAAATAAACAGAGTATAAACATAAGTACTGTAGAAAGCCAGCTGGATGGCTGGCTACTAACCAATCGAAGCTAAGCCAGTAGTAAACAGCTTTATATCCAAACTAACATGGAGGCTGAACTACAAAAGGACACCAACACCCAAGGAGAGAGTAGATAACCCAGTCAGCAGGCCCAAAAAACTACATAAATAAAAAACCCTAGCACAGGAAATGTCATGCGTGGTCAAGGACATGAAATCACAAAAATTGTAGGGAGTTAATCAGGAGTTAGTTGTCGATGAGCCTGCAGGTTGCAGTCCAGTATAGTGCAGCCACTCACTGAGTATCAAAGAAAATGACGACTTACAATCTGGACAGGTACACCACAGTGTAAGGCAATTGAGGATCATGAAGGTGCATTTTAAAAAGTTAAATTGTGCACAGAGATCCAGTGATCTCTATCTTGGTAATGAAGCAACAAGTTATACGTAAATACTTAAGTATTACAGACCTTTTTCTGGTAAACTGACAAATATCACATTGTTATTAGGTAGATGTTCCTCCAAATCAGAGGTTTCCTTCCTAGGAGTGGCGTGAAATTTTTTTGGTACTCTAGGGTGCAGTGATTCAAAAAGTTTGGGAACCACTAAGCTAGAGGCTTGTATTAGGTGTTGGACAATTTTTCACCGCTGTCTTACAGTGGATGCATGGGCAATACACAATGGGTGTGTGGAACTCGGACCTTTTATGTAGGTTCAAATTCAAGCCATTGAACTCTGTACACTCGCCCACCACATGAGTCTCTAATCCACTGCTTGCGTACAAAGATGCACAATCAGCAACATGGTCATACACTGTTTGCACCATAAAACTTCTCAGCAGCCTTATGGCTGCTCAGAATGTACTACGGAACTAAGACACCGGGTCCAATACAACTGTGAACAATGATGTAGTCACTGACTGGGGGAGGGGGGGCACTTCTAAATCCGATCCACTGTCAATCATTTTGCATCCAAAGCCTTACAGTCAATCAATCAATATGAATGCGCAGTGCAATACATATGCATGAGTGGTACAAAATGAATCGCACAACTCCATAAAATATTGGCATTGCGTCCATCTCTGAATCAGGCCCCTAGTGTCTACTGTTTTTCAAGTACCTTTGAAAAGAAAGATTTTAAACTCATCCTTTGCCTGTTGGGCACAGACTCACAGCTTTGCTCTGGGGTTGTTGCAATTGCAATGATGTGATGTGGATCTACTTGTGTTCCAATGTGGTATGGGTCCCTTTACATCTCGGATGTCCCAAGAAAGGATGAAAAAAAGATATCCATATACTGCACATCAGTAAGTACAGGTATCTTAAATGTGTCCAATGGTGGTGTCCGTATTATATTCACGTTTTATAAGTGATATTTGGTTATCCAATTGGAGAACCCTAAAAGCAACTAAATTTGAGATAGTGCCTGAACTAGTCTCTTCTGAACAAATTAATAGAAACAGGAGCTTATATGATGTACTGTACCTTCATTACTGAAGCGGAGACACACAGGCCGTGGATGGATGCCAGCCAATGAGAGACAAAAACAGCAGCGTTCCCTCAGAGAATCGTCCTGGACGGGAGAGCAACTACTCCCCATCAGGTAAGGTAAGGGGCGGATTAACAGAAGAGGGGGCCCGTATGCAGACTCTCTATTGGCCCCCTCCTCTCTACGGTGCCATAGACTCTGGTATTATGCAATTACATAATGGCTAAACATTCACCACAGTTAAAATGAGTCTTAAAAATACTAACATGTAGGAGATCACTGACAGGTTGAATTCGATGGACAAATTGTATTTTTTTCAACCTCAGAAACTATTTTACTACAAAGCATGTACGATGGCCATTTTCCCAGTGATTTTTTGACGTGGCTGCACCGCTGAATCAATACTCCGGAACAGTAAGAATTTAAACATGGGTTCACTCTGCACCCATTATAGAAACGCCAATGGGTAAGGACCTACTAACCACTGGAGAGACTAATCAGCATAGGCAAACAGGATCTTCGGGCTGTACAGCTAACCACCATGCTTGATTCTCCATGTCTGCTGTGGCTACGCCAAAAGTAGGGGCATATCTACCCCTTGGCCATTATGGCACTCGCCAGGGGCAACGGCCAAGAGGGGCACCATCAGCCGGTGCCACCGGTGTAGGGGTAAAATCACATATATTCTAAGGGGGGGCCGTCTGCTTACTGCTGTTGGCTTATGTTAAAATCAGTGTTCTTCTTTTTTTCTTAGACTCGGCGGAGCCGCTAGCCGCCCAGACCAGCAGGGAGTGATACATGCTAGTCCAGAGAAGGCAAGCAATGTCCCAGCAATAAAGGGCATTATATGGGCAGAGAAGGAACTTTTAGCTCCCTGATATCCGTGCCTTACAAAATTCCAGATGCAGTAACTGTGTTGCCCTCTCTTGAAAGTCACTCGGCAACATGCAGGCAGTCTTTAAGTTAGACAGCAGCCACAGCACAGCGGCTTTTGTTGTGCACATGTGTGCCTGCCCGCCCCTGCCTGTATACTTGTCTCTCTCCACAATGTCTGCCTGGTCCACTCTGCAGACGAGTGATGTGGAGCCTTGTGGACTTTACTGCACTGGGAATGGCCAGTGGCAGTAGAAAAGAAGGTAAGCGTTTTGAGACAAGTTTGTCTGCCCTGACTTCTATTTCCACAGCCCACTCCTTCCTCTCCCACATGTTTATTTGTGCCTGTGTCTCTCGGACACCTCATTTCCCACCCCCTGTGTCTATTTCTATCACCCTCTGTGTCTTTTTGACACCTCCTTTCTCACCCCTTGTGTCTGTTTCTATCACCCTCTGGGTCTCTCTTCACACCTTCTTTCCCATCCCGTGTCTGTTTCTATCACCCCCTGTGTCTTTCTAACACTTCCTTTCCAACCCCCTATATCTATCTCTATCACCACCTGTGTCTCTCTAACACCTCTTTTTTCACCCCCTGCGTCAGTCTCTATCACGCACTATGACTTCCTTACCCAACACCTCTTTTCCTACCTCCTGCATCCATCTCTATCAACCCATGTGCCTCTCTGACACCTCCTTTACCATCCCATGCATCTTTTTCTATCACCACCTGTGTATCTTTCCTCTCTATTTCTGGTCTCCAATTTTTTTGTGTGCCTCTATCCTCCCCACCTTATGTGTTTATCCCTGTACACTGATAATATCAATGAGAGTGGAGGAGGAAGGAGGGAATGTACATTGGGCTGGGTATACATTACACGATGTGCGTACCCAGATACATCGGCAGCAACGGAACTGGGAGGGGAGCGTTATCGGCAAGTGCATACATACCTGCCGATGCCCTCAATAGCAATGTCTTTCGTCTGTCCTGCATGTAGGGTCAACAGAGGTTGTCGCTGACGACGCACAGGAGCGCATATCGTTAGCGACATAGCGGGTACACACTAGACAATGTGCCCCATATGACGGTCCAATCTGCTGGATTGGACGAAATATTGTCTTAGTGTGTACCCAGCTTTAGGCTCAGGAACAGATGGCTCATAATTTTTTTCAAAATATTTCCAACCAGAGCCCCTCTGCTCTGCTCTCTGCTTCCTTTAGATCTTTGTTTAACATGGAATTTGACGGCATGTAAGAACCACTTGGCCCATCTAGTTTGCCCCTTTTTTAACCATATTGTTACCGCAAACCCTATTTGATACTTTTTCTTTGTAAGGCTATCCTTATGTCTATCCCATGCATGTTTTAATTGCTCTACTGTCTTAGCCTCTACCACCTTTGCTGGGCAGCTATTCCTCTTGTCCACTACCCTTTCTGTGAAGTAACTTTTCCCCTGAACCTACTTCCCTCCAATTTCAGTGTATGTCCTCATGTTCTAATACTTCTCTTCCTTTGAAAAATGTCTCCATCCTGCACCTTGTTAAAACCCTTGATATATTTGAAAGTTGTTATCAAGTCCCTTCTTTCCCTTGCAACAAACTATAAATGTTAAGAACTTTTAGTCTTTCCAAGTAAGGTTTGTGATGTAGGCCATGCACCATTTTAGTTGCCCCTCTTTGTACAGTATCTAATGTATAATATCCTTCTGAAGATATGGCCTCCAGAACTGAATGCAGTAGTCTAGGTGGGGCCGTACCAATGACCTATACAGTGGCATTATTACTTTTTTTTTTCTGCTGCTGATTATTCTCCCTATGCAGCCAAGCATCTGACTAGCCTTCCTCATTGCTTTGTTACATTGCATACCTGCCTTTAAGTCACCTTAAATAGTGACTCCTAGATCCCTGTCCTCTAGTTTCCAATATAATGCCATTAATACTATATTGATCCTTTGGGTTTTTTAGACCCAAGTGCATGATTTAGCATTTTATGGAAGTAAACTGTAATTGCCACTATTTTGACCATTATTCTAGTCTACCTATATCGTCATTCATTTGTTTTACCCCTCCTGGTGTACCTACCCTGTTGCATACCTTTGTGTCACCTGCAAAAAGGCATACTTTCCCTTCAATACCATTTGAAGGGATGTAGTTATGTGACCGGTGGTCAGGAGACCGCCGGTCACAACACCTCCCCCTACATCCTGCTCTCTGAGAATGTCGACCAACAGGGACTATTCACACTTGTGGGTGAGCGAGCGCAGCAAGCCTGCAAGGGGCTTGTTGCGCTCACCCCCTCCCGCCGGTCACGCATACCCAACCCCCATTTGCATAGTCAGCAATAAAGATATTAAAAATCAGTGGTCCAAGTACAGATCCCTGGGTTACTCCAATGGTAACCTTTCCCTCCTGTGAATGCACTCCATTTACTAGAACGCTCTGTTTTCTATCCTCCAAGATCTTTTACATAGAACCCATCTTAATTCTGAATCTCATACTTTCAAGTTTATTTAAAAGTCTGCGATGTGGGACAGTGTAGAAAGCTTACCAAAGTCTAGATAAGCTAAATATACACCCCCACCGCCTTATCTATTACTTCATCTCTTTATCTATTACTTTAGTCATCCAGTCAAAAAAGTCAGTAAGATTTGTTTGACATGATCTCCCCCCAGTAAATCCATGCTGTTTGTGATCCATAAAATTGTTGCATTTGAGATAATCTATAACTTTTTCTATTAAGAGTGTATATACAAAAAAACTGTTAATAAATAAACTGTTAATAAATAAATACATTATTCCGCATCATGTTTAGCAGTCTGCACTACTTTCCCCAACATCCAGAGTATATGTCTTAATCCCCCCCAGTGTGTAAGTTTCACTCCTTATGCCACCCCCACCCCTTCCCTCAATATGTCTAAGTATCTATATGCTTGTCCTCAAGGGTGTAGCTACCATAGGTGCAGGGAGTGCAGCTGCTATGGGGCCCAGAGCTGAGAGGGGCCCTCCTTCCCTGTCAAAGTTAAATGTGTTTTATGCATTTTCACCATTGGGAGATACATAGGGACCCTTAAAAACCTTTCCATTGGGGCCTACAATATATCAAGGTATGCCCCTGGACCTGTTCATTGTAATGTGGTCTAAAAATGGACTGATGGTCATTATAATATTAAATAATATGAACTGGAGCACTGTCATGTGGCACATTATGAAGTGGAAGCACAATAGTGTGGAATAATATGAACTGGGGAGACTATGGTCTAATGTGAGTTGGTTGTACTGTGTTACCTAATGTGTACTGGCCGCTCTACAATGTGACATACTGTAATGTGAACTTGGGAACATTGATGGTTCTCAAAATAAACTAGGGCACTACTATGGAGCATAACATTAAGTAGGGCACTACAATGGTTCAGAAAATGAACTCGGGTACAGTTATGGGGCATATAATTCACAACTGCGGCGAAGAGGTGTCTCTCTAGAAGCATTGGAACAGGGGGGGGGCCTTCAAAATGTTGCTATGGGGCCCACAAAGTTCTTGCTATGCCCCTGCTTGTCCTGTATTTTTCTTATTGGAGCCGTGTATCATTAAATATTTGTGGCATATTCCCTGAAAACAATAGTGTTTAGGGGATAGCTGAACAGTACATTCGTTTTTTTTTTTAAATAAAGTATTTAGAATATAAAGCTTGTACTAAAACTAATGCTTAGTAAATGGAAGCAATCATTCTTTCATTTTCATGATGATTTTCCCATTGTGGGCACTGTTCTGCTATAATGTATAGCTGATATTTCATTACACCTCGGCTGAGCAAATAATACATTGTGATTGCTCTACCTCACTGTCATGGGTAGACACTGATTAGTGTTTCCTTGGCACCATGGATCACTCTAACAGCTCTGCAATGCAAAAACCACAAATCATCTTTGCTTTAGCGCGTACATGCTACTTGCAAATGTCTGGGATGTCACTGCATGCAAAAAGTTATAATGTGCAATGCTCATCATTATTAATCATATGCAATTTATGCTGTGCAAGCAATTGGTGCGGACCTGAAACTATTGTGAGCGTCAGAATGGTAGGTTTGCCATTGATCCTCATACTGAACAGTGATCGTGCCTAGACTGCTTTATGTTTCTCTGCTTTCATGGTTACTCTCCTGAATGTAAGTCTGCCCCATTCTGCTACTAACATCAGGAAGTACAGTAAATGAAAATGTTTCAACGTCCTGTGCTGTGTAAGACAATTATCTGCATAAGTTATTTGTGGAAATTAGGTTCTATACTGTATGTAAACTGATGCCACAAATAATTATATGTCTACTTTGCTTATAAATCTTATTTCAAATGTTAAATCTACCTGGTGCTTCAGGCAAGGTTGTATTTAGAAATGCTGCTATCATGCTTTGAACATCTATTTATGTAAAATTAAATAATGACAGTGAATTAATAGTTAACTAAAGTCATCAGGAAGAATCAACCAGTAATAGGAACTTCATTAACGACCATTAGAAATATTAAATAATTTGACATTTTACAATATCGATGCAATTAGTGATTGATTTCTGCTTTCGTGTAATAAAAACAAGTGTTTTTTACACTGCAATCCCATGTTGATGTGCCACAAGATTACACAAGAAAGTCACATTAACAGGATACACCAATTATCACCAATTATGGTGTGTATTTTAGATACAGTACAAACAACTAAAAAAATATAGTGCATTTTGTCCAATTAAAACAAATTCTGATAACGAGTACAACATCATACTGTACAATAACCTAGCACAAAAGATCTCCCATTGAATAGGCTGACATAGAACTACCATGTGTCTTGGTTTTTCTGAGGACAATTCCCTTTTTATGGCCAAAAATATTTTAACCACAATGTTTCTTTTCCCAGTATTCAGACTCTTGACGCCCCCACTCCAATGACAACACTACAAATAAATGAGCATTTTCCATGGAAAATGTAATTAAATACAAACACCCACACTTGTATCATCTACTGCTGTATAAATCCAAAGGCAATCTATTTTCTGTAGTAATCCAAACGTAAATAAAAAATAAGAAGTCCAAATAATCAGAGCTTGATATAATATAGCTGCAATGCTAATGAAATACTACCAGTAACAATGGAGCAGTTGTCATTGACAGTAAGGCTGGAGGTGTTAATACACAAACAACCAATCAGAAGCAGCTCTATAGTGTTGTAACCATCACTATAATTAAACATCATTACACCATGCCTCTGGTACATATAGATAAGTCTCCTACTAGGGGACATGCTGGGTTTACACATCATTGCTGTACTTAGGGGGTTATTCAGGTTTCTTTTTTCTTCCCATCAATCGTTTTTTATTGAAAGTTTAATTCCGGGGGAAAAAATAAACAAGGAAGGGGGAGTCCAAAAGCCAACTTCCATATTATTTACTGATACATAGTACATAGACAATACATCACACAAAAAAAAAAAAACACATACAATATAGAATGTCAACAAGGAAATATATAACAGTGAGGAACTAAATAATTCCGGGACTTGTGATCTATTGGGATTTAAAATTAAATTAGCCCCATCTCGAGATGTCGAATACTCATGCTACCGGGACCATTTTATTAGTGGGGAGTTGGTTGTAAAGGAATAGGGTATGCCAGAGGTCTCCATCTGAAAAGCATGGTGGACCTTTCGGACAATTTTTAGGAGCGTAGGAGGAGAGGAACTCTTCCAATCCTGTGCAATCGCCGCTCTAGCGGCAATAAAAATGTGGCCCAAAATATATTGATCTGTATTAGAAATATCCTTTGGGTAAATATGCAATAAGGCCAGTGAAGGCAACTCCGAAAGGGGGATACGGATAACCGTGGAGGCAAGTGTAAATACATCATTCCAGAGCTGGCGGAGTATAGGACATGCCCAGAAAATATGGAAGATGCTGCCCACCTCCGCACAATTCCTCCAACACAATTTGGACACCGTAGGCCAAATCCTATGCAGCTTAGCGTGGGTAAAGTTAAGGCCATGTAGCAATCTAAAGTGCATCTCAATATGGTTGGTACATTTGGACATAGTATGTGACGAAAGGTAAATCAACTCCCATTGTTGTTGGGTAAATGAACAGTTAAGATCCACTTCCCATTGGAGTTGAGTGGGTGTTTTAGTCCCAGTCTCAGAGCCGTACTGCATAGCATACCAGAATCTTATAGAACCCTTGGCATTACCAGCCGTAATTCTTGCTAAGATGGTGGGGGGTGGCAAGAGCATTGGACCTGTAGACCGCAATGAACTGATTATCCAATGGGCAATACTATAGTAGGAAAACATTTCACTAGCTGGGAGGTCATACTGAGCTTGTAGAGTACTAAATGGAGTAATTGTTGTACCATCTACTAATTCCGAAATGGTGTCAATACCACATAATATCCACTTAGAAAGATTCAGATCAGAGATAAGGCCCGATAGAGCGGATAGTGCCAGTTTACGAGAAGGGAGAGAAACATTTTTAGAAGAAGCTACCAATGTATCCCACGCCTTATAGGAATCTATGATAGCACGTGAGGTAATGTGTGTGATCGGCCTCTGTTGGGCCGGAATCCACAGAAGATCAGATAACAGGGCAAGTGTACACAACTGTTTCTCTAGATCTACCCACTGTTTCCTGCCTGCGGGTAAGGACCAGTCACTTATTTGTGCTACAAGGCAAGCAAGATGGTATTTCTTCAAATCTGGCACCACAATCCCCTCCAAATCTCTGTGCTCTAGTTAAGCGGCTGTACGCTATTCAGTTAGGGTTTTTATTCCAAACATATTTAAGTATCACAGAGTGTATTCGGCCAATGACCCTCTGAGGGACTAGATAGGGTATAGAGCGAAAAAGATACATCAATTAGGGCAAAACTGACATTTTAAATGTTGCAAGTCTACCTAACCATGACACCTCCAACCCTAACCACCTTTGTAACAGCGCTTCAATTTGTGAGAGTAGTGCGGTGTACTTGATATCTGCAATTTGCGATAGGGAGATCAGGATATTAATACCTAAATATAAAATCTAGTTTTTCTTCCTATTATATTTGTAAAGTCTCTTAAACATAGACAACCTCTCTGGTGTTAAATTAAACGGCAGAGCTTCCGTTTTAGACGTGTTGAGTTTATAGAAAGATGCTGCGCTGTAGTGTGTAATAATCTCATGTAGGGCCAACAATGCAGTGTCGGGGTGTGTAATGAACAAAAGCACATCATCCACAAACAAACCAAGTTTATGCAGAGATGACGCAACCTGTATGCCTGGGAAGGATGAGGATTGGCGTATGGCCAGTGCAAGCGGTTCTATTGCGAGGACATACATGAGGGGTTACAGGGGGCATCCCTATCTAGTGCCATTCAAAATCTTAAAGGAAGAAGTTAAAAAAACCATTACTGAACACAACAGCTGTCGGGGAGCTATATGAAGCTAATATAGAGGACAAGATTGCACCGTTGAGAGTGAGACCAATTCCCAATAAAATCTTGTGAAGGAAACCCCAGTGCAACCTGTCAAATGCTTTTTCAGCATCTAAGGAAAGGAAAATAGTTTCCTCACCTTTGATCATTATATGTTCAGCAAGATCGAAAACCCTTCTTGTATTGTCCATTGATTGCCTACCCCTGACGAATCCCGCCTGATCCGGATGGATAATGTATGAGAGGGAATAGCCTGTTCGCTATAAGCTTAGAGAACATTTTTAGGTCCGTATTGAGCAATGCAATGGGTCTGTAGTTTTGGCAGAGGGAGGGGTCTTTAGCCTGCTTAGGGATTGTGATGATACGTGCCTGTAACATTTCCTCAGGCAAAGATCCACAATCAGTGGCATAGTTGTATAGAGAGGTGAGGGTCGAAAGGAGATGGGGGGCAAAATTTTTTATAAAAGGAATTAATGAATCCATCCGTCCCATAACTAATGCTATTTCCTCCTCAGTCCATTGTAGATTAAGAGAGTGTAAAGCAGGGGTGTCAAACTCAAATTCATCGGGGGCCGCATCAGCAGTTTGGTCCCCATCAAAGGGCCGGTTGTATCTGTAGGTCTATCCAAAATTTACCGCTCCACCTGCCTTATATGTGCCCAGCCATCTGCCCCCTTTTAAAGTGCCCAGCCATGTGCCCCCTTTTATAGTGCCCAGCCATGTGCCCCCTTTTATAGTGCACAGGTCCCCATTTTACACATTGCGGCAGGCACAGGTCCCCATTTTACACATTGCGGCAGGCACAGGTCCCCATTTTACACATAGCGGCAGGTACAGGTCCCCATTTTACACATTGTGGCAGGCACAGGTCCCCATTTTACACATTGTGGCAGGCACAGGTCCCCATTTTACACATAGCGGCAGGTACAGGTCCCCATTTTACACATTGTGGCAGGCACAGGTCCCCATTTTACACATTGTGGCAGGCACAGGTCCCCATTTTACACATAGCGGCAGGTACAGGTCCCCATTTTACACATTGTGGCAGGCACAGGTCCCCATTTTACACATTGTGGCAGGCACAGGTCCCCATTTTACACATAGCGGCAGGTACAGGTCCCCATTTTACACATTGTGGCAGGCACAGGTCCCCATTTTACACATTGTGGCAGGCACAGGTCCCCATTTTACACATAGCGGCAGGTACAGGTCCCCATTTTACACATTGTGGCAGGCACAGGTCCCCATTTTACACATTGTGGCAGGCACAGGTCCCCATTTTACACATTGCGGCAGGCACAGGTCCCCATTTTACACATTGCGGCAGGCACAGGTCCCCATTTTACACATAGCGGCAGGTACAGGTCCCCATTTTACACATTGTGGCAGGCACAGGTCCCCATTTTACACATTGTGGCAGGCACAGGTCCCCATTTTACACATTGTGGCAGGCACAGGTCCCCATTTTACACATAGCGGCAGGTACAGGTCCCCATTTTACACATAGCGGCAGGTACAGGTCCCCATTTTACACATTGTGGCAGGTGGTGGAAGGAGGGAGAGAGAGAGAAAGAGAGGAAGGGAGAGGGGCTGACTTACATTTGAAGCGGTTCTCGCCGCTCTTCAGCCGCCTCTCCCTCCTCGTCTGCGCGGCTCCCTTCTCCCTCCTCCGACGGGGTTTCGTTGAATGACGCGTTTGCGCCGTGACGTCACGACGCAATCGCGTCATTCCGCGAAACCCCGCCCCCCCCAGCTGGGCACTCGGGAGAAGGGGGTTTCATGGCGGCGGCACCGCGGGCCATCAGACGAGGTCTGGCGGGCCGGATTTGGCCCGCGGGCCTTGTCTTTGACACCCCTGGTGTAAAGTGTCCGCAGACAGTGGCAAACGCAGGATTTGCATGGGGGGGTTTCTAGAACAGGGTGGAGCCAAGCACAGGGGTGGGGACTGAGGTGACCCAGTATATGCTGGGTCCGTAAAACTAGTGTGTCTGTGTGTGTATATATATCTACATATCTACACATATATATACACCTATGTACACTGCTCAAAAAAATAAAGGGAACACTAAAATAACACATCCTAGATCTGAATGAATGAAATATTCTTATTAAATACTTTGTTCTTTACATAGTTGAATGTGCTGACAACAAAATCACACAAAAATTATCAATGGAAATCAAATTTATTAACCCATGGAGGTCTGGATTTGGAGTCACCCTCAAAATTAAAGTGGAAAAACACACTACAGGCTGATCCAATTTTCATGTAATGTCCTTAAAACAAGTCAAAATGAGGCTCAGTAGTGTGTGTGGCCTCCACGTGCCTGAATGACCTGATTGGTCTGATTGGCTCACGGATCGGCGCTGAATTAAACTATGACACCCGCCGGAGACTGAGGGGAAGGAGAGGCGCAGGCTGCGCTCTCCTCCCCTCACATCAGCGGCGGTGCGGCGGGGACGGCGGGTGCGGCGTGGAGCAGCAGAGGGAGGGAGGGAAGAGGAGCGGCGGCCCGTCGGTGTGGGTACGGCGTACCCACGGCTAAATTCTTACGGGTACGCCGTACCCACCCGTACCCGCCCACTTGCACCACTGTAGGTAGGTCTCCAAAGCAGTGGCCATGGTGGATGACGCCTCAGGGGAAGTTAATATATATTCTAGGAGTCTCCAGGGTCTGGGAGACAGATAAGAATGATTGAGATTCCAAGACCAAGTCACTGCATGGTCGGACCATACTACAGGGCTAATGGTTGATCTGGACGTGTGTTGTAGTGACCATTTATCTAACAATATCAAATCTATACGGGAATAGGAATTATGCACATGGGAGAAATAGGTATAATCTTTAACCTTTGGAGACTGTATACGCCAGACATCATAGAAGTCAAATTCACTTAATAATCGTCTCAAACTGGCGTGGGGACGAATTTCTCTACGGGGCTTCGTAGGAGAAAGGGATTTATCTAACTTTTCATCTGGTACCACGTTGATATCTCCCATAATCACTACATGGCCTTTCTGAACCTTGTGTATGGATTCAAACAGTTTCTGTAAAAAAGGAATCTGATTAGTATTGGTAGCATATAAGGAAACAAGATTCGTAAATCAATCCGAAATTTGGGAAATAAGTTCAAAATGGACTGAGCTGTGAAATAAAATAGCCACTCCGTGTCGTTTATGAGGGTCGTTCGCAAAATAGCTAGAGGGGTAGCGTGCATTAAAAAAAAGGCGGGTGGCGCCTTGGCTGAAAAATGTGTCTCCTGAAGGCCAACTACTCTACCCTTTTCCCTATGGAAAAGACTCCAAAGCTAGGCGCCTCTTATTAGGCGAATTAAGACCATTAACATTCAATGACTAAAACTTAACCATTGAGGAAAATAAGACAGAACAGTTTGGACAGTATCAGCTTATACAAACATGTGGACTCCATAAGGGAGGGGTGGAACCGGAAAAGTAAAAAAAAAAGAGAAAGAGGGAGAAGCAAAAAAAAAGAAGGAAAGAGGAAAACAACTGAAAGGGCCCTATAATGAGGGCCACAGTGTTTGTCACATACAAAAACTGGTGACAAAACAAAAACCATTGGGGGACTGGCCATTGACAGGTCTCAGTCAAGCAGTAATATGTAATTAAACTGATATAAAACATAAAGGGAGCACACTGATCTAACAATCACAACTAGCACAGGGAACTTAGTAAAGAACAGCGTTCAAGGGAATAACACATAATAGGGCAGATGTATTAAGCCTGGAGAAGGCATAAAGAAGTGATAAAGAGGTGATAAATGCAAGGTGATAACGCACAGCCAATCAGCTCCAATATGTAAAATGACAGTTATGAGCCGATTGGCTGGTGCGTTATCACCTTGCAGTTATCACTGGTTTATCACTTCCTTATGCCTTCTCCAGGCTTAATACATCTGCCCCAGTATATGAAATAGGCAGGGGGAACAAGAACGATTCTGTAACCCAAAGATAACACACAACAATATACATCTGAGGACAGAGAAGTAATGTTTCCTCACTCTACCGGTGCCAGGACTGAAGTAGCTGATTTCGGTAATGAGACCACAATGTCCCAGTCTGCCAGTAGCTTCACCCCAGCATCAAGGGAAGATATCACGTAGGATGATGAGTCATATCAAACGATAATTTTGACATTGAATCCCCACCTGTACTGGACATCGTTGTCCTGTAGAGCTGCTGTAATCGGGTGGAAGGAACGTCTCTTAGCCAAAAGTGAATTGAGATAAATCGGGGTAGATTTGCAGACCTCCCAACACGTCGGAAATTAACTCTCAGTAAGGTATCCCTCGAATAAGTAGAAGCAAATCCTCCTCTTGGTTTAGGTAGATGGTGAATGCGGTCTACAATGAGATCTTGCATTGTAGCTTGCGGGAGAAGTTTCTTGAATAAAGCATTCACATAATCCCTCAACTCCGCTGGTGAAACAGAGTCAGGGATGCCCCTGATCTTGAGGTTGTTTCTCCTAGACCTGTATTCGAGATCTGCAATTTTTTAATGCATGGAAGACACCTCAGTTTGCAACTCAGAGTGAGAGGTGAGCAGGTCATTGTGTGACGTCACTAGTTCTTGCATGTTATCCTCCAAATGTTCCGTACGGCCCGCAATACCAGCCAGGTCAATCCTGAATGACTGGATTGAGGATTCCAGTCCACAAAGTATATCAGTGCGGAAGGCAGTAAACATTTTGAACACAGACTGGGTGGTAAGGGGGGCCGCGGATCGACATCCAGTTCCAAATCAGCCGGAGTTGGTGGGGCAGAAGATTTGGATGAAGTCGAGGGGGTCAGAGAGTTCACTGAGGTGGAAGTAGAGGATTTCTGTTTTGAATTGGAGTTCTTAGGGAAATGCACAGGAACCGGTAGGCGGGGGTTTTTACCCCCACGTTTTAACGGCATGTCAGGAAGTCTCTGGAATCCTATGTAGTGAAGGGATCCACTGAGGGGAAGGCAAGGATTATCTGTATGGCGGTCAGTGGCTTGATATTACGCATGAATAATAAGGATATCAACTCATTGGGGAAGATAAAGAGGTCTTATTCCGTGAGACCCATCAGGATGGTACTAAAGCTGGCTATATCATAATCACACCGTGTAAGAAAGCGATGAGCAGCTGCAAGGTGCCAGGAGCAAACTCCAAGTGTACCGGGAGGTAGAAACTGGTGTTATACTTCTAGAGACACTGGGACTGGGCCTGCCAAGTCCCCAGAGTATAATGCAACACTGACGGATACTGACTCAGGATATTATAAAAGGGATACACAGAAAGCAGCCGTCTGAATAAAGTTATCACAGAGCAGGAGTTATAAGCGGATCGGTTTTCCAACCTCTATACGCATAGTTATAGTCCCATATCAAGGAAGGGCAGCCAAGTGAATACTCACTAAACAGTAGAAGTGTCAAGCAGGGGATATCCGTAGCAATAGGGAGGGAGCACAACTACCAGATCCCGTTCTGAGTTGGGACAGCTTCTCTGAGCAAGAGCTCAGCTGCACCAGTATCCAAGATGGCCGCTGCTTGTGGTTATAACCACTTCAGCCACGGTACCTGAACTCTGTCTCCCCACCTGAAGTGACACAGGGAGCGCAATTGGAGAGCCTCGGCTCCGGAGGGTTACCAGAGCCTGCCAGAGGGTGTAAGGGAGGCCTGAGGGTCAGCTGGGGGTGCTGCAGGACTTCCCCCCGATTCCGGAAGTGCGGCCCGGATCTGCTACCGAGTACAGACCCCGGCCTCTGGCAGCATATAGGCCGCGGCCAGCGGTGCATCTGGGGCTGGAGCAGAGAGCGCCAGGCTCCGGGTGATAGAGGGTGAGGGAGACGGGGGCTCCATCTGCGCTTCCGTGGCGGGATGTGGACGAAAACTCCGGAGCAACGCGCTGGCCACGTAGCACGGCCGGGAGCAGCCTGTTACTTGAGTCTGCGATAGGCCCCAACTCCCGGGATCTGAAAAACAGGTCCCACCACACCGCAATCCAAGCCCTCAACAGCAGTGAGGGCTCCAGCAATGGTACCTGCAAGGTGGGTGAGCTGAAGTGCAGGGGTATATATTGTAGGGCCACTACAGCAGGAGCTCAGGTAATAGTGCTCCTCGCCATTAGCCAGTCAGGCCACGCCCCATTATTCAGGTTTCTTAGCAAACCCAAAAAAGCACACTAATGGGCAAAACCATGTGGCACTGTAGGTGGGGCAGATGTAGCATGTGCAAAGAGAGTTAGATTTGGTTGGGTTATATTGTTGCTGTTCCTGGTAAATACTGGCTGCTTTATTTTTACACTGCAATTTAGATTTCAGTTTACACACATCCCACTCCCCACTCAAATCTAATCTCTCTGCACTTGTTACATCTGTCCCACCTTCATTACAACATGGTTATGCCCATAGTGTGCTTTTTTGCTTTGCAATCAGGCCCTTAACTAATGTTGGCATGCAAAGTCTATTGAGCGGTTCAGTAAACCATGAGGTTCACATGGCATACTTCTGTGCAGAGTCATCTTTTTGTATGGGCTCAATGGGCAGTTCCCCAAGGGTCATAGACTGATAGCTGAGGGTCCCCTATTTCCAGGGGTACCAGATTTTTTTAAATCGGCCCTGGGGAACCGGAGATATCCGTCAAAGCAGTGGTCACCATTTGAGTCTGTTATTTGCTTTTCCCAGCCAGATATCTCAGGTTCTGTCTGACAGAGTTTTCCTGAGGGTATACTCCAAAAGCTGGGAGTCTCTCCTTTTGGTGGACACTGGCAACTTGTCTCTACGATGCCCAGAACTAGAGATATCAGCCTTCCAGCAGCTGGTCCCTGGTCCAGCTCCACACACCTGGTATGCAGTTCTATATTTTCATTGGTGGATTGCTCTGGCTCCTGAACTCTGATCCCCAAGTCCCCGGAACCTCCTGAAAGGAACTGGAGATATCTGCAGTCAAGCAAGCTGCCCTCCCACATAAAAATGATGAATATTAAGCACACTCCACTATCCACCCCTCTCCTGCATTATAAACACCCCCTACCACCCTGGAAGTCATGTACCGGGGCCCCTTCATTCAGCCCAATGCCCCCTTCTACAGTTTAGTGTTCTCCCTCCTGCCCCATCTCCCACCAACTGTGCAGTAAAGGAGTAATTAACAGAAATTACTGCTCTAGGTCCTACATGCTGAGCGGAAGACAGAATACGCCCTACCGACCGCTGGACATCAAAGCTGCCAGTGATAGAACCGCCCCACCCCTACCGCTGGAGGATAGGTAGGGGCCCCAGTGCTTTGCTGTGCCCAGGTGCCTACACTGCTGTTAAGATGGCCATGCTTCTGTGTACACTTCCAGGTATTACAGCATAGGAAACAATGCTTATTTTTGCTTGCACTTCTATGATAAATAATAGAACATACTTACTGTGTGCATGTAGGTCATGGTCTGTGATAATGTTACAACACACTTTCCAATAAGCATTTTTCTCTCTGTTTATTGATGTGAATGAGTGAGCATGCTGTTTGTACAAGAGCACTGCCGCTGTATCTTGCTCCATAGTATCTCTTGATTCATCCACCCATATGTGTGCTAAAGATAACGCTACTAGTAATTAGTGATAATACTAAGCATGTAGGCCAACGTTTCATCTAGATTGTGGTGTCCCCCCATATGACTGAATAATGGCATAGATAAGAGGCAGCTCAAGCACCCACAGAGCACGCTCCTATAATACTAAGGGGCCTATTCATCGTTTGTGGAGGTGCATACTTAGTAACCAGAGCAATCCAGCATTGCTACAGTGTAGGGACAGCTGCTCCAATAAGCATCTGTCCACATGAACAGTAACACTGCTACAGTACTTACTGATGCAGAGTCTTTCCAGTGCGTGTGCCTGACCTGGGGTCACACATGCGCACAGCCACAGGTCATTCAATGCGGAGGTGGACAGATCTGCTCAGATCCCTCTTTTGCAGTCCCAACCCTCCCTCCCATAGGAATCAGCAGATGGAGTTGATTCTCGCATGCAAACTCTGAAAACATTCAGTTTTCAGAGTTTATTATATTTTTTATACTGAATATTAGCAGTCCTATTGGGCCCCTAATAATGAGTCGGTCCATTACTTAAAACATGCGAAGAAACAAGAGGGGGGGGGGGAGAATCTACAGCACCAGTATAAAGAAAAAAAAACTTACAAAATTGTAAATGTTTTGTCGAAATTTGTATTACCATGCATTATAGCATCACAGTCTTTCCAGGGGGCTGCTCCATCTAGCAGCTTTCCACAAGCCGAAAGCCAGGGCTGTGTGACATTTTAGAGAGGCATGTGAGCAGGAGGCCAATGAGAAGCTGCATCAACAGACATTACTGCTTTGTATGGTTCCTCCAGCTCACAACTGCTGTACATTCTGCAGCCATGTCAAAGTGATGGACAAACATGTGACAGTAAAATGTAAAAATAAATGTAAATGAAACAATTTTGATATTAGTTTCCCTACATATGCCAATCTCGTATTCCCTTCTTCCTAATTAGATTTAATACTCTCGGGATTAGGGTATTTTTAATCTACAGTTCTAATATGGATTTAAGCATAATGTCTGTGAGCCGTGTGCTAATTGCATAGTGATGCATAAGGTACCTATGCTTTATAAATACTCTATTATAACAGTAATATACTAACAGTAACGTATTTACAATTGAATTTGTGTGCTGTAATCTTTTAGCATACATTTTACAAAATACTGATGTGCAGCAGCCATATGGGCTTCTCCTTAAACTGACTGCAGCACTCTGAATAAAAAATGGATCACATACTGTATAAAGCGAAGCTATAAGATCTCAACGCACTGTAACTCATGTAATATTTAAAGTAAACCTACAGCATGGCATGCTACTGTTATGATACCAGTACGTCTGACCAGAGGAGATCTTATGACGGAGGTCAGAGTACTGGAATGGAATGCTGGATACGGGAGCAGGAAAGCCTAGTAACCCCTGGCGCCCTAACTCCGTTGTCTCGCCCGTGTTATCAGAAATCCCCTGCGAGACTATGGTTGCTTGAGCCCATGGCAGCCGCGTTTGAAGGGCGGATTATGTCTGCCCAACTCCGATGCCCCCTCAGGTCTTAATGGGAGACAAAGGGAAATCCGAGACAGGGTGATAACAAGGGGCCCTCTGACTAAGCAACCAGGCCAGGGGCTACAAGCTAACTAACTTAAACCAGAAGTATGTGCGGACAAACCGCCAGGGAAAAGGACAACCAAAAATCCACGAATCCGTTACTCCTATCCAGCACCGCTGGATACCAGAGTGGATTTGTGGGAGCGGAATCCTCCGCAAAAGCTCCGAAACACAATAAAACCAAATAATAAATAGTAAGCGGTCAAGCCGCAACACACGGCTACGCCGCGACTCACGAACACCACAGGATGTTAAAGGTGCTCGGTCAGGACTCCAGGAAAAGATGACAACTTCCGAGTATTGGACCACTGAGGACAGGAACGACCGGATAGACAGGACTGGAAAACTCTCTGCAACAGACACAGCAAACAGGAAGCTATTACCGGCGTCTGTGAGAAGTCCAGAGAGTGCTTTTAACTGGGAGCTCTCCAATCAGGAGCCAGACAGGGTAATTAACAATCATGCCGTGCAGCTGCATGCTGCACGGCCAGGATACCAATGAGGTGATTAATCTAGACCCAGCAACGGGGAACGCGGTCCGACAGTGGCGTCCCCGTTGCTAGGGTCTGAGTGGCTCCGTGCGCCCGGCGTCTAGCGTTGCTAGGGAGCCGGCGGCTGTCCGCATGCGGCGTCCCTAGTTGCTAGGCGCCGGGCCGCACTGACGGGCGGACCCTCGGCGCCTAACAGTACCCCCCCCTTGAGGAGGGGTCAAGGAACCCCTAAGGCCAGGTTTCTGAGGAAATTATCGAAAAAATGCCTTTTTGAGCCTCGGGGCATGGAGATCCTCATCCAGGACCCAAGACCTTTCTTCTGGACCATAACCTCTCCAATGTACCAAAAAATAAAGCCGACCCCGGGACAACTTGGAATCGAGAACCTTCTCCACCAAGAACTCCTGCTGACCCTGTACATCTATTGGTGATTTCCCCTGAGAGATCTTCCGAGGAAATCTACTGGAAGAAACGTATGGTTTCAACAAGGAGCAATGGAAGGTATTTCCGATCCGGAGAGTTCTTGGTAAACGTAACCGGAAAGCAACTAGATTGATTTTTTTTATAATATGAAATGGTCCAATAAATTTAGGGCCCAATCTGGCTGAGGTTTGTCGAAGTCTAATATTGAGAGTCGACAACCACACCCTATCTCCAACTTTAAAAGTGCACGGCCGCCGGAGCCTGTCAGAAATTTTTTTCTCCCGAAATGCCGCTTTTTTGAGAGCAAGGTGCACTTTTCTCCAAATGAGTCTGAGATGAGCGGTCAAGGTCAGTGAGGAGACAGAGGAATGTTGAAAAAAGGAATTAGCTCTGGGGTGAAAACCAAAAACTGTAAAAAATGGAGACACATTGGTGGAGGAATGACAGGCATTGTTGTAAGCAAACTCCGCCAACGGAAGAAACTCGGACCAGTCATTTTGGAGTTTGGCCGAGTACAAACGCAAATATTGTTTTAATGATTGATTAACTCGCTCAGTCTGCCCGTTGGATTGGGGATGGTAGCCAGACGTTAAAGACAATTTCATCTTTAAAGAGGCACAAAAAGACTTCCAAAATTGTGCAATGAATTGTGGACCCCGATCAGAAACAATATCAGTGGGTAACCCATGGAGTCTGAAAACATGGCGGAGGAACAAAACTGCCAATCCCTGGGCAGATGGCAATCGGGGAAGAGCAATGAAATGGGCCATCTTGCTAAAATGGTCAACTACCACCCATATGACTCGGCATCCGGCTGACAGAGGGAGGTCCACCACAAAATCCATGGAAATATGAGACCATGGCCTGAGAGGAACATTCAAGGGCATAAGTTGACCGATAGGCAAGGAACGGGGAACTTTATGCTGTGCACAGACCTGACACGAAAAAACAAACTCCTTAATGTCTTTGGAAAGACCAGGCCACCATACTGAGCGGGAGACTAATTCCAAAGTCTTAGCGAACCCCGGATGCCCGGCAACTTTGCTATCATGAAACTCCGTCAAAACAGTTGCTCTCAAAAACTCAGGGACATAAAGACGACCAGCAGGAGTATTTCCAGGAGCTTGATGTTGAAGCTGCTTTAACTGGGTAAATAAATCTTGTGTGAGGCCTGCCCGAATGACTGAAGACGGAAGTATGGGAGTAACAGGACTGTTATCATGAACTGGAAGAAAACTGCGTGACAGGGCATCCGCCTTGGTATTCTTGGAACCTGGCCTGAAGGTGATAATAAACTTGAAACGAGTAAAAAATAAAGCCCAACGAGCTTGCCGGGCATTCAGCCGTTTAGCTGATTCAATGTACTGAAGATTTTTGTGATCAGTCAAAACTGAAATGGTATGTGTTGCTCCCTCAAGCCAATGCCTCCACTCCTCGAAAGCCCATTTAATAGCCAGTAATTCCCGGTTACCAACATCGTAGTTGGATTCAGCAGATGAGAATTTCCTGGACATAAAGGCACAAGGATGTAATTCTAGAGAATCCGGATCCTTCTGAGATAGGATAGCCCCTACTCCAACCTCCGAGGCATCAACCTCAACAATGAAAGGCAATTCTGGGTTGGGATGTCTGAGGACTGGGGCTGAGACAAAGGCTTGTTTCAAGGCCTGAAAAGATAACTCAGCTTCACGTGACCAGTTGGTTGGATCCGCTCCCTTCTTAGTCAGTGCCACAATGGGAGCAACTAGGTCGGAGAAAGAGTGAATAAATCTTCTATAATAATTCGCAAACCCTAAAAAGCGCTGAATTGCTTTTAAGTTGGTGGGTTGCGCCCAACTAAGGATGGCTTGGAGCTTCTTCGGTTCCATACAGAATCCCCGAGGGGAAATAATGTACCCTAAAAAGGATACCTCCGTGACATGAAATTCACACTTCTCCAGCTTGGCATATAGGTGATTTTCACGTAATTTTTTTTAGAACCTGACGCACCTGGGTAACGTGTTGTTCAATAGAGTCAGAATATATCAAGATATCGTCTAAATAGACTACTACGAATCTTCCAAGAAAATCACGGAGCACATCGTTAATGAGATCCTGGAAAACTGCCGGAGCGTTAGACAGGCCGAATGGCATAACCAGATACTCATAGTGACCCGACTGAGTACTGAATGCCGTTTTCCACTCATCCCCTGACTTGATTCGGATAAGGTTATATGCTCCTCTCAGGTCAATCTTAGAAAAAATCACAACCGAACGTAGCTGATCAAAGAGGACAGAAATCAGCGGCAAAGGGTAAGTATTTTTTACTGAGATTTTATTCAAGGCTCTAAAGTCAATGCAAGGTCTGAGTGATCCATCCTTCTTCTCCACAAAGAAGAAGCCTGCACTTAAAGGGGATTTAGATGGCCTGATAAATCCTTTCCCTAGGCTTTCTTTAACATATTCATTCATGGCCACAGTTTCTGGTCCGGACAATGCATATAACCTTCCCTTAGGCAAAATGGCACCAGGAATTAGCTCAATAGCACAATCATAAGGCCGATGGGGAGGCAGAATGTCCGCATTGCCCTTGGAAAATACATCAACAAAATCCTGGTATTCCACAGGAATGGGTGCGGGAATGACAGCAGCTATTCTGATGGGAAGCGTAATACATTCCTTATTACAGATGGTACCCCATTGTGAGATCTCCCCCGACTGCCAATCAATGATGGGATTATGAAAGGCCAGCCAAGGGTGACCCAGAACCACTGGAACTGCTGGGCAATGGGTAAGGAAAAATTCAATTTTTTTCGGAATGAAGAGCTCCTACCGAAAATAGTACAGGAGGTGTACAGAGAGAAATAACCCCATTGGACAAGGGACTCCCATCTAAACCATGCATGGTGATACACCTACCCAAGGCTAACTGAGGAATACCTAAGGCCTTGGCCCACGTTAAGTCCATAAAGTTCCCTGCAGCTCCACTGTCAACAAAAGCCGACACCGAGGAACGGAGGCTGCCAAAGGAAACTTTAGCTGGGACTAACAGTGAATTATTTGAGGAGATAAGCTGCAGACCAAAGTGAACCCCCTCACAATTCACTTGGTCGAGGCGTTTCCCGACTTGTTCGGACAATTACGGGCAAAATGTCCCTTACTCCCACAGTACAAACAAAGACCAGAATTTTGCCTTCTGGTTCTTTCTTCAGGCGACAGCTTGGAGAGACCTATCTGCATGGGCTCCTCTATGTCCACAGGAATAGAAAAAACACCAGGAGTAGACCCGACAGATGCTCCTTTTTCAGCCCTCCGCTCTCTGAGACGACGATCAATCTTAATAGAAAGCTCCATGAGTTTATCAAGAGTCTCAGGAGCGGGATACTGAAGGAGACTGTCTTTTATAGACTCAGATAAGCCGAGGCGAAACTGACTGCGCAGGGCTGGGTCATTCCATCCACAGTCGTTCGACCAACGGCGAAACTCCGTACAATAAATCTCTGCGGGATTCTTACCCTGTCTGAGAGCACGCAAATGACTCTCGGCAGATGCCTCTCTATCAGGGTCATCATACAATAGCCCTAAAGATCCCAGAAAGGCGTCTACAGACAACAATGCCGGATCGTCTGTTCTTAAACCAAAAGCCCAGGTCTGGGGATCCCCCTGAAGTAAAGAAATAATAATTCCGACCCGCTGAGATTCCGTACCTGAGGAGACTGGTCTTAAACGAAAATAAAGTTTACAAGACTCTTTAAAATTAAAAAACTGCTTTCTATCCCCAGAAAAACGGTCAGGCAAATGCATTTTTGGTTCAGGAACGACCCTCGGGGAAGTCCGTAACAGATCTTCCTGTGACCTCACCCGAAGGGATAGATCCTGAACCATCTGAGTAAGTTCTTGAATCTGACTAACTAGAAGCTGGCCAGGATTTGGCCCTACACCAGTGGGATTCATGAGGCCGACAAATCTTCCAAACCGAAATAAGGGAAAAAAATCAAACCCTGTTTAATTTTAAATTTTAGTCTGGCCGGTAATAATGTTATGATACCAGTACGTCTGACCAGAGGAGATCTTATGACGGAGGTCAGAGTACTGGAATGGAATGCTGGATACGGGAGCAGGAAAGCCTAGTAACCCCTGGCGCCCTAACTCCGTTGTCTCGCCCGTGTTATCAGAAATCCCCTGCGAGACTATGGTTGCTTGAGCCCATGGCAGCCGCGTTTGAAGGGCGGATTATGTCTGCCCAACTCCGATGCCCCCTCAGGTCTTAATGGGAGACAAAGGGAAATCCGAGACAGGGTGATAACAAGGGGCCCTCTGACTAAGCAACCAGGCCAGGGGCTACAAGCTAACTAACTTAAACCAGAAGTATGTGCGGACAAACCGCCAGGGAAAAGGACAACCAAAAATCCACGAATCCGTTACTCCTATCCAGCACCGCTGGATACCAGAGTGGATTTGTGGGAGCGGAATCCTCCGCAAAAGCTCTGAAACACAATAAAACCAAATAATAAATAGTAAGCGGTCAAGCCGCAACACACGGCTACGCCGCGACTCACGAACACCACAGGATGTTAAAGGTGCTCGGTCAGGACTCCAGGAAAAGATGACAACTTCCGAGTATTGGACCACTGAGGACAGGAACGACCGGATAGACAGGACTGGAAAACTCTCTGCAACAGACACAGCAAACAGGAAGCTATTACCGGCGTCTGTGAGAAGTCCAGAGAGTGCTTTTAACTGGGAGCTCTCCAATCAGGAGCCAGACAGGGTAATTAACAATCATGCCGTGCAGCTGCATGCTGCACGGCCAGGATACCAATGAGGTGATTAATCTAGACCCAGCAACGGGGAACGCGGTCCGACAGTGGCGTCCCCGTTGCTAGGGTCTGAGCGGCTCCGTGCGCCCGGCGTCTAGCGTTGCTAGGGAGCCGGCGGCTGTCCGCATGCGGCGTCCCTAGTTGCTGGGCGCCGGGCCGCACTGACGGGCGGACCCTCGGCGCCTAACAGCTACATTGCCTAAATTCATAACAAAGGATTAACTCAAAGCAGATTCACAACATCATATGGGACACATTAATTAGTAGTTGGCTTGAGTACCATAAATCACACGTAAATACAAAAGGTTTACTTCAGAGGATTTGCTAATGTGTTAGATGGCTCACTTACGGGCCTAATTCAGACCTGATCGTAGCAGAAATTTGTTAGCAGACGGGCAAAACCACGGTCACTGCAAGGGTGGGGGATGGGCGGGGGTAGATATACAGTGCCAGATTAAAGTCCACATGGGCCTGGTGCTGAAATTTATGGGGGCCTATTGTGTGCTGCCTCAAGAGGTGTGTCCAATAACATGAGGGTGTGACTAGTAATGTGGTTGCATGGTCTATATAGGGTGTGGGCCTTTGCCATGGGGTGTGGCTAGCACCATGGGGGCCAAACACTTTGGTTTAACTGAAGGGTCATTCCATGTCTAGTAGACCATCTCCCAACTGACCATCTCCAATTTTAGTAACGTGTTACATGAAAGATGGCATATATGTGACACTAACTTGAAAAATGTTATCTCACAAACACTATAGCCCTAAAAGTGGGTGTGGGTGCAACTGTCATTCAGGATCAGGAACCTGTGGAAAATGGCTTATATTTATCTTCTGTGCATTCACTTTGCATTTTGTTGACTGATCAAAATAAACAATTAAAACTTTCTAACACTATTTTTGAAAGCATTCTCACTTTGCAGTATTTTTTCCACACCTGCCTAAAAATTTGTCACAGTACTGTCATGGAACTAGTGCTGCTGAGCCGTACAGCATGCAAGATCAGTGGACCACACATGCGCAGTCCAGCCCCAGAAACTGAAAGTAAAGAGATCGCTAATGCAATCACTTTAATTTTACACATCGCAGTTACTTTTACACATCGCAGGGGCAGAATCCTATGAGAACCCCTGACCCTGTATGTTATTTTTGATACATACTGACAGTACATACTGTAACTTCTTATTGCCACAGCAATAAGAAAGGCAGTAGAGAGGCAATGATAATGATACCCATATACAGATTTTATACACATCCATACATACACACCGGTGTATATATTTTATATATTTATATAAGAATTCTCTAAGGGGTGCTACACCCACTGCTAGGGAGATGGGAGTCCCTAGCCTAGCAGGAAAGAAGGAGGACGAGGATCAGGGCCGACAGGAGCATGGTAAGAATGGGGGCAAAACAGGGCAAAGGGTAGGGGTTGCAAGAAGGGCAGAGCAGAGGATAGAGAGGTGTAGAGGGGAATCTAGGCTTTCTGGCACCTGAGACAAAGACAGCTTAGCGCCCACCTTCTCCCTTCCCAGTAGATAATAGTCTCATAGTCTCACTCTACCTATATGACCACCATATAATATAGAGAACATCAAAATAAGCACCATACAATAAAGTATTGCAGTGACTGCAATATAATGCAGAGAGCATCAAAGGGACCGCCATATAATACAGAGAGCATCAGTTACCTCAATATAATTCAGAGAAAAATACAGTGACCACCATATAATACAGAAAGAAATCAGAGACAACCATTCAATGGTGGTCATTCCGCGTTGTTCGCTCGCTGCTAATTTTAGCAGAATTGCTAATAGGCTAAAATCCAGCAGTTCTGCGCATGCATATGCACAGCAAGGCGCACGCGCTAAGCAATTTTACACAAAACTATGTTATTTTCCTCACGGGCGAACTAAGCTTTTCAATCGCTCTGCTGATCGTAGTGTGACTGACAGGAAGTGGGTGTTTCTGGGCGGAAACTGGCCGTTTTCAGGGAGTGTGCTAAAAAACGCAGGCGTGCCAGGTAAAAACGCACGAGTGGCTGGAGAAACGGAGGAGTGGCTGGCCGGACGCAGGGCGTGTTTGTGACGTCAAACCAGGAACTAAACGGACTGAGATGATCGCAATCTAGGAGTAGGTCTGGAGCTACTCAGAAACTGCAAGGAAATACTTAATTTCGTTAGCAATTCTGCTATTAATAGCAGAATTGCTAATCTTTCGTTAGCAATTCTGCTATGGTAAGATACACTCCCAGAGGGCGGCGGCCTAGCGTGTGCAATGCTGCTAAAAGTAGCTAGCGAGCGAACAACTCGGAATGAGGACCAATATACCAAGTGACCGCCATATAATACAAAAAGCATTGCAATGAGTGCCATATGATAATACAACACCACAGCACCAATGATCACCATAAAATATAGAGAACATAAGAGCCACTCAGCATGTCGCCTGGAATGGGATACGTCGGATACGTATGCATATATACATTATATACAGTATATTGTACATACTGTGTATATATATATATTAGAGATGAGCGCCTGAAATTTTTCGGGTTTTGTGTTTTGGTTTTGGGTTCGGTTCCGCGGCCGTGTTTTGGGTTCGAACGCGTTTTGGCAAAACCTCACCGAATTTTTTTTGTCGGATTCGGGTGTGTTTTGGATTCGGGTGTTTTTTTCAAAAAACACTAAAAAACAGCTTAAATCATAGAATTTGGGGGTCATTTTGATCCCAAAGTATTATTAACCTCAAAAACCATAATTTACACTCATTTTCAGTCTATTCTGAATACCTCACACCTCACAATATTATTTTTAGTCCTAAAATTTGCACCGAGGTCGCTGTGTGAGTAAGATAAGCGACCCTAGTGGCCGACACAAACACCGGGCCCATCTAGGAGTGGCACTGCAGTGTCACGCAGGATGTCCCTTCCAAAAAACCCTCCCCAAACAGCACATGACGCAAAGAAAAAAAGAGGCGCAATGAGGTAGCTGTGTGAGTAAGATTAGCGACCCTAGTGGCCGACACAAACACCGGGCCCATCTAGGAGTGGCACTGCAGTGTCACGCAGGATGGCCCTTCCAAAAAACCCTCCCCAAACAGCACATGACGCAAGGAAAAAAAGAGGCGCAATGAGGTAGCTGTGTGAGTAAGATTAGCGACCCTAGTGGCCGACACAAACACCGGGCCCATCTAGGAGTGGCACTGCAGTGTCACGCAGGATGTCCCTTCCAAAAAACCCTCCCCAAACAGCACATGACGCAAAGAAAAAAAGAGGCGCAATGAGGTAGCTGACTGTGTGAGTAAGATTAGCGACCCTAGTGGCCGACACAAACACCGGGCCCATTTAGGAGTGGCACTGCAGTGTCACGCAGGATGTCCCTTCCAAAAAACCCTCCCCAATCAGCACATGATGCAAAGAAAAAGAAAAGAAAAAAGAGGTGCAAGATGGAATTGTCCTTGGGCCCTCCCACCCACCCTTATGTTGTATAAACAAAACAGGACATGCACACTTTAACCAACCCATCATTTCAGTGACAGGGTCTGCCACACGACTGTGACTGATATGACGGGTTGGTTTGGACCCCCCCCAAAAAAGAAGCAATTAATCTCTCCTTGCACAAACTGGCTCTACAGAGGCAAGATGTCCACCTCATCATCACCCTCCGATATATCACCGTGTACATCCCCCTCCTCACAGATTATCAATTCGTCCCCACTGGAATCCACCATCTCAGCTCCCTGTGTACTTTGTGGAGGCAATTGCTGCTGGTCAATGTCTCCGCGGAGGAATTGATTATAATTCATTTTAATGAACATCATCTTCTCCACATTTTCTGGATGTAACCTCGTACGCCGATTGCTGACAAGGTGAGCGGCGGCACTAAACACTCTTTCGGAGTACACACTTGTGGGAGGGCAACTTAGGTAGAATAAAGCCAGTTTGTGCAAGGGCCTCCAAATTGCCTCTTTTTCCTGCCAGTATAAGTACGGACTGTGTGACGTGCCTACTTGGATGCGGTCACTCATATAATCCTCCACCATTCTATCAATGTTGAGAGAATCATATGCAGTGACAGTAGACGACATGTCCGTAATCGTTGTCAGGTCCTTCAGTCCGGACCAGATGTCAGCATCAGCAGTCGCTCCAGACTGCCCTGCATCACCGCCAGCGGGTGGGCTCGGAATTCTGAGCCTTTTCCTCGCACCCCCAGTTGCGGGAGAATGTGAAGGAGGAGATGTTGACAGGTCGCGTTCCGCTTGACTTGACAATTTTGTCACCAGCAGGTCTTTCAACCCCAGCAGACTTGTGTCTGCCGGAAAGAGAGATCCAAGGTAGGCTTTAAATCTAGGATCGAGCACGGTGGCCAAAATGTAGTGCTCTGATTTCAACAGATTGACCACCCGTGAATCCTTGTTAAGCGAATTAAGGGCTCCATCCACAAGTCCCACATGCCTAGCGGAATCGCTCCGTGTTAGCTCCTCCTTCAATGTCTCCAGCTTCTTCTGCAAAAGCCTGATGAGGGGAATGACCTGACTCAGGCTGGCAGTGTCTGAACTGACTTCACGTGTGGCAAGTTCAAAGGGCATCAGAACCTTGCACAACGTTGAAATCATTCTCCACTGCGCTTGAGACAGGTGCATTCCACCTACTATATCGTGCTCAATTGTATAGGCTTGAATGGCCTTTTGCTGCTCCTCCAACCTCTGAAGCATATAGAGGGTTGAATTCCACCTCGTTACCACTTCTTGCTTCAGATGATGGCAGGGCAGGTTCAGTAGTTTTTGGTGGTGCTCCAGTCTTCTGTACGTGGTGCCTGTACGCCGAAAGTGTCCCGCAATTCTTCTGGCCACCGACAGCATCTCTTGCACGCCCCTGTCGTTTTTTTAAAAATTCTGCACCACCAAATTCAAGGTATGTGCAAAACATGGGACGTGCTGGAATTTGCCCATATTTAATGCACACACAATATTGCTGGCGTTGTCCGATGCCACAAATCCACAGGAGAGTCCAATTGGGGTAAGCCATTCCGCGATGATCTTCCTCAGTTGCCGTAAGAGGTTTTCAGCTGTGTGCGTATTCTGGAAAGCGGTGATACAAAGCGTAGCCTGCCTAGGAAAGAGTTGGCGTTTGCGAGATGCTGCTACTGGTGCCGCCGCTGCTGTTCTTGCGGCGGGAGTCCATACATCTACCCAGTGGGCTGTCACAGTCATATAGTCCTGACCCTGCCCTGCTCCACTTGTCCACATGTCCGTGGTTAAGTGGACATTGGGTACAACTGCATTTTTTAGGACACTGGTGAGTCTTTTTCTGAGGTCCGTGTACATTTTCGGTATCGCCTGCCTAGAGAAGTGGAACCTAGATGGTATTTGGTAACGGGGGCACACTGCCTCAATAAATTGTCTAGTTCCCTGTGAACTAACGGCGGATACCGGACGCACGTCTAACACCAACATAGTTGTCAAGGCCTCAGTTATCCGCTTTGCAGCAGGATGACTGCTGTGATATTTCATCTTCCTCGCAAAGGACTGTTGAACAGTCAATTGCTTACTGGAAGTAGTACAAGTGGGCTTACGACTTCCCCTCTGGGATGACCATCGACTCCCAGCAGCAACAACAGCAGCGCCAGCAGCAGTAGGCGTTACACGCAAGGATGCATCGGAGGAATCCCAGGCAGGAGAGGAATCATCAGAATTGCCAG